>NW_024082628.1:38284-136373 GCF_003009895.1 Hyaena hyaena | reverse complement strand
AAGCAGGTTCCAGGCTCTGAGCCATCAGCACAGAGCCCGTTGTGGGGCTCAAACTCATGAACCAAGAGATCATGACCTGAGCTGAAGTCAAATGCTCAACCAACTGAGCCACCCAGGTGTCCCCCTCCACCAATTTATTTCTAAATTTATTGAAATGCCTCTGTCTTTCTTTGTCAAGTCTCTGTCTTTCTTTCTTTCTTCAGTCCCTTCCTGTCTTTACTTGTCCCTCTCTATCACATGCCTCCCTCTGTCAGCCACTCTTGATCACTACCTCAACTCTCTGATTTCCACAGGTTTTCAGTGCGACCACCCCATCAACAGGAAACCGCAACTCTGACTAGCCAGTCTCTCTGAATTTTCCCCCATAGTCTGAGGTCTGTGAGCACCTGTGGACAGCATCACTCTCAGATTAGGGCCCCTAAACATTCATGGTCTCCAGCCTCCCTGCCACCTGGCAATCCTGCTGCGAGCCGGTGGCCCACCTCTATGCCTTCCCGTTAAAAATGGTTCCAAAGCTGTATGTCATGATTCCTCACTGTTATATTTTACCCCACATCTGTGTCCGAAAGTTCCCTCAACTACAATTTCATAAAGGAAATAGAGGGTTTAGTAAGAGCTTCCTGATCCCGGCTCTCTTTTCCCCTCTCTCCCCAGTAACTCCTCACCTACCACCACCTGCTCTGGTCATTCCCTTACTGTCACTTGGCGAAGGAATCTCTTATCCAATCAAGGACTGACCTTCACCTTTGTGCTCTGGGGCCTTCTCCTTCTGCCTCTTAAGGAACTGTCCCCACTCAGTGTGGACCTCCGGCCTCTCCACTCTACTCACTGGTCCACTTCAGCCTATTCATGAGTCCCTGTGAATCCCCATCTCAGAAACTTTCCCGACAGACCTTCTTCTCTGCCCAGCCTTTTGCCCAAGGCATTTGCTTCAGTTCTCGTGTGTTGTCATCTAGAAGTGCCTCCACCTCCTCATCGCTCCCACAGGGTCTCCATGAGATCGCTCCATCTCAGATCCCGAGTGACCACTGGCTTGTCGAATCTCCTGAATTCCATGGCTTATCTATCTCACGTGAACCCACAGCAGGATTGACCATCATGACCTACCCCTCCTTCTCAAATACCAATACGTTTGACACCTCTTTTTCTTAGACTTCCTTTTGTTTTCCTGACTCTTCTTCCCTCTTCCTCTACCTTTAATATTGGGGTTCCTGAGGGTTCCATCCTAGATCTTTTCACTCCTATTTTTAGCGGATGATCTCATAACCCCTCCTTCAAACTACCACCCTCCTGGCTCCAGGTGTGAGTGCCCCACAGTAGGTTGACATTAGACATGTCTAAAATGAAACTCACACCCCCTTTCCTGCATCTTTGATCCCCACATCCCCTGTACTACGTCCATATAATGACCCCTCCCATTCCTCCCCACCCACATGTGGTGATCCCCTTCTCTGCATTGCACCAATCTTGGTATATGGCACTATCAGGTTACCCAGTCTAGGGACATCACCCCTGACTCCCCCAACTTCTTTCACATCCCAGATCAGATCAGTCTCTAGTCCTCGCTGATCCTACCTCCTACATTCTGCTTGAAACTACCTCTTCCTCCCTATTTTCACCATCACAGCCTTGCTTCTGTCCCTCACCATGTCTTCCATTTGTAACAGTAGCCCTTTTACTGGTTTCACTCCTCTTTTTGTGACCTTGCTAATCCAACCCTATTGAGTTTTTTGACGATGTGAATAAGATCTTGCTTTTATGCTCAGGAATCTACCCCCAAATCCAAGAGCACACTGTATAGTCTGTATGTTAGCCAACTTGACAATAAATTAGATTTAAAAAAAAAAAAAAAAGGTCCTGCGCTTATGGATATTAACATAACACAACTCTCATCTCTCCCCTTTCTACTTGTTGAACACTCATTCCCCGTTACATCAAAGCTGAAATCTTCCCCACACACCCAGACTTGTTCTTTCCTGCACCCTCAACACATACTGTGCTTCTGCTCGCAGAGCGCTTTGCTTGTCTAGTCATCATCTCAGTCCCCAGGTCCGGTGCTTTTCCAAAGCATCTCAAGTGCTACTTACTAAAGGAAGCCTCTCCCAGCACTGTGAGTCAGAGCCCCTGTGTTTTGCAAGCACTAGTTTACTTGGTCAGGCAGGGACGCCACAATTACCAGCACATCCCAGGATGCACGGCCGGGACACTCGGCATGGTGACACGCAGCATGACTGCAGTCAAAGCCAGACTGACATTTCACAGTTTGTTTTCTATTTTAACCCACCTCAATCTCCCTTTGTATGCTGCACGAAGACGTCTCTTACAACCTGACTTCTAGCCGACAGTAGAAGAATAATGAAGACTTCATTATTCCCAAGTATAATTTACTGGCTCACTCTCCTTCATTCTAATTATTTTTATAGCATTTCTATTAATTTTGGGGGGACAGCAAGTCTTAAAATCTTATTCTTTCTGGAGAAAACAAGTATGGGACTAGTAGAAAATATTATAACGAGAATCTTTCATGTCCTGCCTACACATCATCGGAACTGGCTGGTGACATTTTCTTTGTGTGTATACATATCTTCTGAGGACACCTAAGGGCTCTTTTTTTTTTTTTTTTTTTTTTTACAAATAGTTTATTGTCAAATTATTTTCCACATAACACCCAGTGCTCATCCCCACAAGTGCTAAGGGCTCATGTTTTAATGTTTTTATCATTTTCCTGTTTTTCCCTTTTTCATTACCCCCTTATAGAAATTTCTGACGATGTTCTCTCCAGGATTATTGCAAATTCTGAGTGTCATTAAAACTATGTTTGAACCCTGTATTTATTTTTTTATATAATTACTTATTTCAGAGATTTTAGCGTTCCCAGAACTGAACATTTTTCACTATTTTTCTGAATCATTTTTTTGATCTATATGAGGAATTTAAAAGCCACTGACTCATCCTGATGCTTCGTCACTCAGAGTTGGCTGAAAGGGGTCCCCACAAGTAGTTGACAAAGATGTGACATTTCTTAACTATCAAGGTAGAGAACAAAGAACGAAAGCCATTTTTCCTAACAAAGAAAAGAGAAAGTGGAAAATAAGTATTGAGATAGCACCATAGACAGTCCAAGCATATTTACCATGCTTATTTACATTAATCCAACCGGAAATACTGTTGAAAGAAGAATTTTTCACACTACCTTATATATCTGGGGCTGAAACACATCCATTTTGTTTTGAAATATGACCATTTTAATGGCTTTTTTCCACATAACTCCATTTTTGCTCTTTCTTCCTCTTGTAGGGAATTGGTTCATTCACTAGTTTACATTACTTTGGAGTGGTATGTTCATACGATATGCACACAGATATATGCCTTAAGGTGAAAATTTTTTCTTACACCTCATGCTATTCTGTTGAATGTTGAGTTCACTTCCTCAATCCTTTCATGTTGATAAACATTTATGTTTCAAACATTTTGTTATTACAGACGGTGCTGTGGAAGATAATACTGCACATATGTCACTTCACAGGTATGTAAGAATCCCTGTAGAATATTTTCAGAACTGAAATTATTTGATCAAAGGCCATGTGCATTTGTAATTTCAGTATATATTTCCAGATTGCTATTGCTCAAAATAGAAATACATGCCTGTGTCTCTATCTATCATCTATCTATCTATCATCTATCATCTCTCCATCTATCTATCCATCTATCTGTCAATCATCTATCTACCTATCAATCATCTATCCATGTATCTATCTATCTATCTATCTATCTATCTATCCTCCTATAATCTATCTATGGTATATTTCCATCAGCAGTATAAGACTTGTTGGCTTTTATAAAGGGGTTTTGAATTTTTGTGGTGAGAGGAATGATTGAAAATTCTTCCTTTCCCAGGGCTTCTATCAGAGTCTGTGGTCTAGAGGGAGAAGACAGTGAGGGGAGAAGGGAGTGTGTTAAATCCCTTGTACAGAAGTAAGAATTACAAAGTTCATTGAATTATTTATTTTTTGAAGATTTTATTTTTAAATAATCTCTACACCCGACATGGGGCTCGAACTCACAACCCCAAGATCGAGTCACATGCTCTACCAACTGAGTCAGCCAGGCGCCTCAAGACTTACAAGGTTTAAAATATTGTTCATTAGGGTGCCTGGGTGGCTCAGTCAGTTAAGCATTCAGCTCTTTATTTCTGCTCAGGTCATGATCTTGTGGTTCAGAGTTTGAGCCCCACATCAGGCTCTGTGCTGACAGTGCAGAGCTTGCTTGGGATTCTCTCTTCTCCCTCTCTCTGCCTCTCTCTCTGCCCCTCCCCAGCTTGAGCTCTCACTTTCTCTCTCTCCCTCTCTCTATCTCTATAAATAAAGTTTAAAAAAATAATAAAATAAACAATAAAATGTTCATTGCATAGCAGTGCTCTTGACTCTAACTTGATTGTGTGGTGAGTTTGGTCCGTACGTTACATGTTGCATGTCTAAAATAATACTGAATATGTTTCTATGAACTATATATTGTTAATTCAACTTTTAATTTTAAAGTAGTTTTAGGGTTCATAAGAAAGTTGCAATTTTACAAAAATTGCACAGGTTATACACAGTTTTCATATAGTCCACATCGTTCCCCTATTTTTAACATCTTACATTCGTATGTGTATTTGTTAAAATTATTGAACCAATGTTGATACTTTATTAATAACTAAAGTCCATACATATTAAATATTTATTTAATTTTTAACACTTTGCTTTTTGTTGTTGTTGTTGTTTTTTCTATTCCAGACACTCTATCCAAAGTACCACATTCTCTCCCACCATTTTGCTTCTTGAAATAACTTATCAATCTCCAGATTGCTCATTCTGAAATCTCATTGCCCGCTGATGACCCACTTCTCAAATGGAGGATTCTATGGTTTGTGTGTTCATGTCCTACCAAGTTCATACATCGATAAGCCCAAGGTGCCAGTATCGGAACGTGGGACTTTTGGGAGGTGGCTAGGTCATGAGAGCATGAGCTCAGTGCCCTTCTAAATGTGTTCTTGGAGAGTTAGCCCCTTCTACCATGGGAGGGCACAACCTGAGCCTGTGACTCAACAGAGGGCCCTTCCCCGTCTGTGCCGGTGTCCTGACCTCAGTTCTCCAGCCTCCAGACTGTGAAGAATAGTTGATGCTGTTTATAAACTATGCAGCCTGTGGTAGTTTGTTCTAGCAGACTGACAGAAGAAGACAGAGGATCGTTTTCCCCACTCCCACCATCTCTGAGGGGGGCTCCCCTTGCTTCAGTGAGCTGTCTCCAGACCATTACTCCATTTCTAGCTTTCACAAGCCCTACTCCTGTGAAACTAACACCATTAACCAGCCTTACCTCCCCCTCGCTGCTGCCAGCACTGTCCTCCTGGCCACTTTATTCATTAAAAGTTGTAGTTTCTGGAGCCCTGGCTTCTTCTATATTCCTACATCTACATCATACCTCCTACTTATATCCCTGCATGATTGTTGGATTCCAACACCCACAAAGATGTACCACCCACGACCCACATGGTTGTGCTGTTCACACCTTGACTTTGAAGCAACATGCCTCCTCATGTTCCATGACCTCTCTTACAATGCACTTCAGCCACTTCAGCCACTCTCTCCTAAGGTCTTCCATCAGAAAATAATCAATTCTGGGGCACCTGGGTAGCTCAGTCTGTTGAGAATCCAGCTTAGGCTCAGGTTATGATCTCATAGTTCATGGGTTCAAGCCCCACATCAGGCTTTGCACTGACAACATGGAGTCTGCTTCTCTGTCTCCCTCTCTCTCTGCCTCTCTCTTTGCCTCTCTCTCTCTTTCTCTCTCTCTCAAAAAAAAGATAAACAGTAAAAAAATAAAATTATTAATTCTGATATTTCACTCCCCATCCACATGCTTCTAAACACCAACAAATTTTGGCCAAGGATATTCTTCTGAGAAAATTCTGAGCCTTAATGTCATTTTTAGCTCACTCAACCTTTTCATCTTTTCACCATTCCTTTGGCTTCCCCTTCTCTCTTTTTCAATTTTTTAATGTTTATTTTTTTTGAGAGAGAGAGTGAGAGAGAGACAGAGCATGAACAGGGGAGGGGCAGAGAGAGAGGGAGACACAGAATCTGAAGCAAGATCCAGGCTCTGAAATGTCAGCGCAGAGATTGAGGTGGGGCTCAAACCTGCCAACGGTGAGATCATGACCTGAGCTAAAGTTGGATGCTTAACCGACTGAGCCACCTACGTGCCCCAGACTTCCCTTCTTTCATTGTACAACCTAGGGTCATCATTAAAAATCCATCATCTTCTATCAACTCCCTTCCCTCTTTTTTCCTGCCTGGTACTTGAGCCCTCCAGCCTGAATGAACATTTCTGTCTGGCATCTGCATCCTTCTTGGGAGCAGCTAAACATTTCTAGAGAAAAGCCCACAGCCTTCCAGCTAGGTATCTCTTCAATGTCTTCATCTCAAATTTCATATGGGCACAATTACCTTGTACATCTACCTTCATCTATACTCCTTGGTTTTCCCCTCGTGTAGGTGGGATTTCATAAATTTGCCTTCCTCACACCCCTAGAGGATAACCTTGCCTCATACTTCACAGAATGAATAGAGGTCACCAGATGAGAGACCTCTTACTCTTCCCTCCCAACCCATAAACCTGCCCACATTTGCAACCCTCTTCCCCTCTCCTCCCATAACTGATAAACTGGTCCTTCTTTTATCAGAACCCGATACTCCCAGGTCTTCTTAACATTGTATTGCTTCTTCTGCTGTCTTCTCTTTTGGGTATCAGCAGTGTCCACGCTTTTCCAGATTATGCCTGACAGCTTTGTAAACATGTTCTAGTATTGTCCTCTATAAACAAAATGAAACAAAGCCCCACATCTCTCCTTGTCATCTGTCTCTCTTTGCAGACCCATTTCCCCTACCCCCTCATGGCTAAGTTTCTCTAAATAGTCGTCTACAAGGGTCTCCCACACTTTCACACCCTCCATTTGCTCCTCAACTGACCACAATCCAGTGTGTGTCCTTCCTGCTTCTTGAAAATTATTCTTTTCAAGACAGTCTCCAAGTTGCTCTAAAATGGTTGCTTTTTGGTTTTCACCCATTGCAATTGACCCTGTTAACAATCTTTTTCTCTTGGCTTCTGTGACATCACTCCCTCTTGGTTCTAGGATATTTTTGTGTGTGTGGAGGCCCCCTACTTACTGTTAGGGTCTTCTTCATCTACTCCACCGTTAAATGGTGAAGTTGAAGGGCCAAATCTTGGATCATTTACTCTTCTCCCTTAAAATTAATTATATGCCTAGAAGACAACCTCCATTTCCAAGGGCTCAGATCATAACCCTATGATTCTGACTGCATTTAACCCTCACTGAAGTTTTTCCCAATAAATCTCTTGCATGTCTAATTCCATCCTGGAACCTACTTCTTAAAGACCCTGAACTAACCCAAAAGATGGGAGGATGAGCTATGTGTCTTCAACAAAGCTATGATTACTCAGACCTTAAGAAAACACCATTGGAATCTTAACAAAAAGATGGATTTTAGGGACCTCTCATAGTGAGGATTTGGGGAGGCAGGCTGCTACACCTTGACTGAAATGACAGAGGTAATGTGAGTCACATTACACTCATGCACTCTTGTGCAAGGAACACAACACACACTGGTGAGCCACACAGATACTAGTGAGCAGGTGCAGCCAAAGCTAAAAATGCTGGAGGGAAGAAATCATTTTTCCATATCCTGGGTTTTAAGGCATCATTGGGAAGAACCACATATGTGCCTTGAAAAGGCAAAGCAACTGAAATCTGGGTGTGACAAAGAACACAGATCACTGGGAGGCTCTAAGTTTAAGATGTTGGTGCCACACCTAGGTAGTTGGTGGCAGAGGGAATGGAAACATTTGTTTCTTCATGGCAAAGCCACAACTCAAACAAGACCTAGCAATTCAGGCTGCCGCCACAGCAAATTTCCTAAACATTCACCAAGGTAGCGATATGTCTGGGTGTCAAACTGAGGAGGATTAGAAATTGGAATCTGATTTCTTTGGACTTGTAACTTGCAAGAACAAAATGCTTGAAACTAATCTAAAGGAATTGACTTCTAGGGGCACTAGGGTGCCTCAGTCAATTGAGCGCCGGACTCTTGGTTTCGGCTCAGGTCATGATCTCAGGGTTCATGAGTTTGAGTCTTGGGTTGGGGTCTGCCCTGAGAAGGCAGAGCCTGCTTGGGGTTCTCTCTCTCCCCTCTCACTGCCCCTCTCCTACTCATTTTCATGCATTCTCTCTCTCTCTCTCAAAAATAAATAAATAAACTTTAAAAAAGGAAATTGACTTCTAAGGGGATTTAATTCTTAAAGTCCAGTGTCTCTGTGAAAGTCATGATAATGGGAGGGGCTCAATACTGAAAGTTAGAATTTAATCATGGAAATGCCTCTTTGTTTTATTTTTATAGCATCTTACTGTTGACATTGGATATTTTTGCAGAACCATTGATGGACTATTTTGCACATGGCATTTGGGATATCAAGTAGAATATGAAGTGTTTCTTAGTTTTGGATCAGAATAGCCCTGAAGTCATTTTAGTTATTGTATTCAGTCCTACTTCAGGGAGTCAGGCAGAGCAAATCCGTGTCGCCCAGCCAGGTTTTCAGGTTTTCAGGAAGGTGTTACATTAAGAGGCAATGTTGACATTACGGCAGTGGACTTGTGACGTGGGAGTAGGGTTGTTTTAGTTGACTGTCCCTTCACCCACGATGGAGGGCCGCACCTGAGTCACCACGGGCTTTTACACTAACTTCAACACTGTTGCTAAGAGAGATGTATAGACAGGGGGTGAATTGTTATTATCCACCCTTGGCGTTTGCTTTCACATGAAGGGAAATTTCAGAGTAAGACTCCTGGCTTCCCTCCATCACTTTCATAAGTTCTCCTTTGCAAGAGAGTGGAAGTAACCTTTCCAAAGTGTGAGAAAACAACCCCGTCAGATCCACCCTCTCCCCTTTCTCTCTGGGTCGGCCTGCACCAGGCCAGGAGGCCCAGGGGTCCACTGGGCAACCACGCTCCACTGTGTCTCACAGCTCAGATCCATCCTCCAGCACCTTGGTTCCCCGCGAGGAAGTGCAAACATGTGTGCTCACAGTGGTCTTTCTCCCTGTGCTAAGGAGGCACAGTCCCACCCTCTCTGGTGGGAAGGACTGGAGAATGGGGGGGGCCCATTAGTCTGCTTGCTCAGTAGAGAACCATGCTCCCTAACTTCTAAATTGCACTTATCGCAGAGGGGAATTAATCTAAGAGGAGGCCCTCATGAACCTGGGCTTTGAGAACTGGTAGAATTTACTAGAAATGCTAGTGAATTTACCAGTGAATTTTTCTAAGGAGGTTTACAACTTCATGGAGGAGGGATTTAAAACTAGCATCATTATGTGGGAAAGAGTTCAGAACAAATATGGCAGCATTTTCTTATTACATGTTATCTAAGTGACAGCGATTTGCAATACCTTGCATAGCATCTGACATGAGAAGTGAAAGCATCGGCTTAAAACAAGGCTTTATGTTGTTTTATTTATTTCCTTAAACAATGTACCGGAAAGGAACAAATCATGTTTTGGGAGAATGGCCATGGCATTTGGTAATAAAGGGGTTTTGTTCCACTGGATTGCTGGGAGGTATTTTGAGACAATTTTTGCTATAATATTGTCAGAAGTCACCTGTGATCCCATGGAGAGAGCGAAGATCTCTGGAACCCAGTTCGATGGCAGTTCAAGGTGGTCATGACACAGAATGATTGCTTTGGTCCAAGGAGCGATAGGGACATAAATTAGTGTGTAGCCTCAGATTGCCTCAGAATGTAAAGACAAGATCGTCTCAGTAAATCACCATCAACTGCCCACGTGCCCATATTTTCTTGGCCAATATGAGCACTAGAAATATAACATTCCTACTCCCTTGACTTTCAAAATCAACCAGTATGTAGCAACTACTCCACCTGTTGGTGTTCATGGTTATAATTCCAGAGTAGCAATGTTGATACAGAACTAATAATGTCACCGATTTTGTTTCTAATCTCCAGAAGGCTTGAAATCTGAATACTTTCAGGTAAAGCCAGGGTACAATGTGTCAGCTCCTCTCCTAAACTGACCCTCTGGGATCCCACCAGAAATGGGAGTCATTATCAAACACTGCACAGGACAGACTCTGAAATGTTTGGAAGGGTCTTGACCTCACAATAACTAAAACCACAGCGGATCTCGGAGGCGCAGGAGAGTGACCCCAAGTGGTACCTGAACTCCATGAAGGTTGCTGTGCTCTGAGAAGGACCCAGGGCCCTTAAAAGTTTAATGGCAGTGACATTTTTAGATCAGGAGAGTGTTTCCTTGGAGTGTAGACCACTTCTCTCCATCATTTTCCAGATGGTGCATTTGTTAACCCATGCTTCAAGATGAAAAAAAAAAAGTCTTCTTCATATGCAGAAGCCACACACTGGGTATGAACAGTTAACAAAATGAAATGGACCATTTTTAATGTATGTCCCATTTAGCGCTGTCCCCCCCACCCCGCTTCAGTTTCCCCCTCTCAAGTGCCATATGATGCTGTGCTCACCTAGGACATCAGGCTAAGGCTGAATCAGGTTGTAGGGTTCACTCATGTTCACTCACGTAGAAATGTTTGTCACATAGACAAACGAGCTTGTGTGTGTCTGTTAGTTTCAGGTCAACTTTGAATGGCGCAGGACCTGGAAGTCCAACAAAATGGGTAAGAAGAAGCCTGCGTTGGTGGTATAGTGGTGAGCATAGCTGCCTTCCAAAATGGGTAAGAAGATAACCTCAAGCACTGTTCTCAGTGGGTAGCAGCCCATTTTTAAGCATGTCTGGACGTGATCAGTTACTCAGCTGATGAGTGTAGAGGAAGAAGGCTCTACAGCCAGATCCCATGCAGATCAGAGAACTTCCCACAGATGCACAGGCTGGTCCCTGCCCCAGAAGGCAGGGAGCCCAGGTGGAGAGAGTGGATCCATTGCATTCGCTTAATAAGAGCCCCTTCAGAGAAGATCAGAGAAAAGCTGAGAGCTCACCAGGCCCAACCACACCTCCTGCTCTCAGGGCTGTGTCTCGGCTGTGTGGTTTCAGTTAAAGGGCACACGTTTCACCCAATTTATTCTCAATATGGCAACCTTCCCCACTGCTATTTTGATTAAGGACTTCGGTGGAATCAACCTTTACAGGTGAGGACCTCACTAGATAAAGCTGACTCAATGTTTTTCTGTCACGTTCAATGTCAAATTCCAGAAGAGCTCGACTTTTCCCTGTGCGGCCCCTCTCCCTAACACAGTCTGGGCAAACCCAAACCTCCACCAGTTCAGAACTCACTTTGACCACCAGGCCTGCCCCAGGTTCCCAAACGTCAGGGGCTCCTTATTTCCGCATAAAAGCCCGACGTTCACAATCAAGGAATGACATTATTTCCGCTCTCATTTCTACCTCTCGTTCCTACCTCCCCCTCTACCAGATCTCTGTTCCAGACTCACGAATCCATGTGTGAGCCTGCAAGCATGGGCCCCTCTCTCAAACAGGTACAGAATCATGGTGGGTGCGGCACGTGCCCTGCCCAGTGTTGTGAAGCTGATACACAGGCAGCTTTGAGTCTGCGGACACCCCTTCTCAGGCGAGGCCATTCGGCGGCTGTATCCGCCTGTGCGGTACACTGGCCTCCGCGATTGGCACATGCAGGTCAGCTCTCCTGGGGTGGGACTGGGACCCGTTCCTACTGGGGAGGCTGAGGCTGAGTGGCAGGTGCTTCTCTGCACCTCTGAGGGTGATGGTCCCACAGGGCTGACTGCTGGGGGAGGGGTCACAGCGAGTGTCCACCGGCAGTTTCTGTGCTCTTGTGACACGCACATTGACCATGACCTTAAAAGCACACGCACCAGGGCCATCCCACTAACAGCATATGTACCACGGCCATCGTTCTCCAAGCACCGCCCATAAGCTTGTGCTCAGGGACTTTTAGGCAGGAAGGACCAAAATGCATTTGGTATAAAGTGTGTCCTCTCTCTTCTCCTATGATTTTTTTAAAAGTATTCTCAAAAATTTAGGCTGTGGGCACAGTACATGCCCAGTGATTTCTGATTTTGTGTGCATGCACGTGCATGTGGAAAACCCAGCAGATTTTCAATACTCAAACAATCTAAATCTACAATTTAAACAGATTGGATAATATTCGGATCCCATACTCTATGCAAATGAAAGATAAGCTTATCAGTGTAAATTAAACATCTCTGTTTTTGAGGAGGGCCTCATCATTTTAGGAACACAAGTTTTAATGGATTAAAGAGTGATTTTACCTTTGAGGAGACTGGGTGGCTTACTTGGTTAAGCGTCCAACCTCGGCTCAGGTCATGATTTCATGGGTTCAAGCCCCATGTTGGGCTCTGTGCTGACAGTTCAGAGTCTGAAGCCTGCTTCAGATTCCATATCTCCCTCTCTCTGCTCTGCCTCTCCCTCACTCAGTCTCTTTATCTCTCTCAAAAATAAATAAACATTAAAAAAAATAGGGGCATTATTTTTGTCTGTGTTTCTGAGCCAATGCGGAGTTTTGATTATACCACACAAATCTTAGTATTGATCTTTCATGTGATGAAAATCAGAATGCCTTTTCTCATACATTTTCAGTGTTAGTGATGACTGTCTAAAGCATGTTAATAAACAGCATAATAGAAAGCAGTGATACTTAAACTGAGAACCCAGTGGTTTCTAGTTTCTCCAGAAACATTTAAATTTAATTTTGTAATTTCTGTATAAAATAATCAAAAAATTCTAAACAAGCTACAATTTAAAGGTGAATATCTGATCCCATATTATATACACAGGCAAAAGCAAGGTAAGTTCATCAGCACACATTAAACATCTTTGTCCCTTTGGGGGTTTTTCATCATTTTAGGAGTGAGAGTTCAGTAAATTTAAACAGTACAGCTACTAGGGCACCTGGGTGGTTCAGTCAGTTAAGCGACTTTGGCTCAGGTCATGATCTTACTGTTGGGTTTGTGAGTTCGATCCCCACAGTGGCTGTCTGCTGTGAACACAAAGTCTGTTTTGGATCTTCTGTCCGCCTCTCTCTCTGCCCACCCCCCCCATGCTCCCCACTTCTCAAAAATAAATAAATTTTAAACAGCTACCTGTTTCATGTTTCTGAGCCTCTGTGAATTTTTTATTATAATATGTTTATGGGAATATTAATCACTTTTGTAGTGGAAATCATAACTGTATTACATGTTTTTAACTTTAATGATTACTGCCTAAAGCATTTAAAGACAAGAAACCAGAATTCTGAGGCCCCTGGTGGGCTCAGTTGGCTAAGCTTCGGACTCTTGACTTCAGCTCAGGTCTTTATCTCAGGTTGTGAGATGGAGCCCTGAGTGGGGCTCTGCACTGCTGACATAGTGGAGCCTATGTGGAATTCTCTCTCCATCTCTCTCTGACCCTCCCAAGGATGGCACATTGTGTTTCTCTCTCTGTCTCTCTCTCAAAATAAATAAATGAACTTAAAAAAAAAGAAACCAGAATTTCATAAAGTACCAATTCTTAGTTTTTTACTACTGATTCTGTATGCTCAGCTATAAACTATGAATTATTAACACATTTCAGTGAAAGTTGTTGCAATTAATTAAAAATTTAACACCTACAAAGGCACCCAGGTACTGGCCACCGATCAACCTTTGTTCCCTCCTTCTACATTTTAACTCCTTTCCTCTTCTTTCCTCTCTATTTCCTTCATTTTCTGTAAAATAGTAGGTAGTGCAGTATAGCTTACCATCCTCCATCCATACATAACATTCCATAAATGAACACAATCATGAAGGATCTGCTCTCCTTTCTCTTATCTTGCCTCCCCTTCCCTGGGGCCCCACGTCTACTCTGCCTGTGACTTTTCTGCTCCCATTCGCTTCCCATTCTTCTGTTCAAAGTGGGGGGGAACGGTTTTGCAGGGCACTTGGGTGTGTTTAAATCCTGCAACTGCCCTGTCCGCGCAGGTGCACAGCAGGGTGAACACTGTGTGGCCAAGACCTCCCACTCCCCCATCCCTTCACCCCAGAGCCCCATCAGCCAGGCCACCAGGGCTCTGGGTGGGGGGAGGGAGGGAAGGGGTGTCAGATGTGTGCCACTGAAGCCCACCAGAGGGTGTTGGGGGTAGAAGAAGCTAAGGAACACTGGAGAGGGCCGGTTTGTGCGGGAAGTGCTTCCTGAGCCCCCTTTGTCCTGAGATGGTGCTGGTTCTTTCCCTCAACGTCATAGGTTTTCCAGGTTCTACACATGATCTTAAAAGCAAAAGGGAGTTTTGCCAAAGGAAGTGAGGCATAATGGAACGTGAGCGCATGCTGGCCAAATTTCCACAAACATCTTGGTCTAATTGACAGATAGTTTTGAAAAGTGATTTAAAGGAAGTGCATCCAATGATGCGCTTGTTTCCGTGTGGATCTACACGTCTGTTTTAGGGCTTTTCTAGCTAAGGCCTCATTAAGACCAAATATCCAATAAGCTGAACCAGAACCAAGATTTTAAAATATAAAGAAGCAGGGGTGCCTGGGTGGCTCAGTGGTTAAGTGATTGACTTCAGCTCAGGTCTTGGTCTCACTGTCTCTGAGTTCGAGCCCCATGTTGGGCTCTGTGCTGACAGCTCAGAGTCTGGATCCTGCTTTGGATTCTGTGTCTCCCTCTCTGTCTGCCCCTTCCCCACTCACAATTTCACTCTCTCTCTCCCTCTCTCTCAAAAATGAATAAGGAAGTCTTTCAAACATTTCAGTCACACTAAAAATATCAGTATACTTGTAATCACTTATAATGGAAAAATCATGTTTTTCATGTAATTAATATAATAATAGTAATTAATATAAATATAAAGTAACTTTAAGGAAAATTAAAGCAGGGTTGGAGGCAGTTCAGGGAGAGAAAGGGAAGGACATAGAAGTAGAAGTATTTCCAGTTTCTCTTCTTCTTTTGTGTACAGGCTGGTTGCTCCCTCTACCTGGTCAGCCTCCTTCCTTCACCTGCATAAGCTCTCCTCAGCCTTAAGGTACATCAGGGTAGGGCACAGAGGGGTGTTCTGGTCATTGCAGACTTAGCTGTCCACCCTCATGTTTTTCCACAGCGCCATCTGCCTACGACTGTCACCGCATGGTCCCAGGAATGTGCAAACCCATTTCATATCTCCCTCAGGTACGGTGACCCCCACCCAGAGGAAACCTTGTTCTATTTACTGTTGAAATTGCAGAACCTTGCTCTGGGTCTAACAAATCACAAGCCCTCATTAAAATATTTTTTTAATGTTTTATTTATTTCTGAGAGAGAGAAAGAGACAGCGTGAGCAGGGGAGGGTCAGAGAGAGAGGGAGGCATAGAATCTGAAACAGGCTCCAGGCTCTGAGCTGGCTGTCAGCACAGAGCCCGGTGCGGGGCTCGAACCCAGGAACTGCTAGATCATGACCTGAGCCGAAGTCGGATGTCCAGCCCACTGAGCCACCCAGGCGCCCCCACAAGCCCTCATTTGATTGATTGGTAAATCGGTGAGGATAAAGTATAGGAAAAGGTTAGATAGAAAGAAATAAGGGAAGGCATAGTAATAAAATACACTTCCAGACTAGGAAACGTGTGTAGTGATGCCACACGATTGAGAACATTCCAGTGGGGAATCTTCTTCTCCCTTCTTCTCTTGTAGCAATAATGGCCCCTTCTCAGAGAAACCACAGGGTGGGGCCAAAGAACCCACCAGCCTCCAGGATGAGCAGTGGCCAACTTCATGGGCTGGTCAAGGTGAGAAAACTCTTTCTGGCTCCTTATAGGACAAAGATTTTGTGGTCTAACTGAAGTCCACTTTCATTTGTCTTTACCAGTTCTCTTACAAGTAGTCACGCATGTTTAGTTTAAGTGACAAAATTTATAAAAGCCCTGAGTGCAGTAAGTTGCCATTTAATAGCCTATTTTGTTATAATAGAATTCGTTGCAGATATCTGGTCTGGAATTAGTTGACCCTTGTATCCCAGAGAGCCAAGATAATTCTGCCTATCCAAGTAGCAGTTATTCTTTGTTGTATCCACCTGCTCTGTGTCTCACTCAGTGCCTGGGAGTGTGGTGACCAGGGATGGATGGGGATTGAGAGGGAGAGAGCAGGTAACTTATTCTTACACATCTCTTTATTTCTATTCCAAACATTTCTTGGCTTCTGCCTACCTCCTGCCCATTTTCAACCTCCTCCACCTCTTGTAATATCTGTTCTCTTGGCTGTCCTGAGGCCCTGTTTTTGTCTCCCATCTCCACCTTCCTCAGCCTAGCTCTTCTTTGCACAGATCCACCCATAGTTAAAATTCATCTGATAATTGCTAATTCTTGGAAAAGGGAAAATGGACATATGCTCTGCCTTTTAGCTTTCCTAAGACCATCCCACAACTACTTAGTGAAAGAACTGGAAACTTTATATTTATCTCTGGGCTAGAGATAGTCTATCTCCAGAGAAGCCAAAGGGGTCTCCACCAAGTCAGTGAACTCAAAGCCTGCCTTACTTCTTTAAAGTCAGTGAAGCACTATTCATTGCCTAGTATCATCCAGAACTGGTCTTGTAAATAACACAATACTGAACTTCTGGTATAGAATGACCAAGAGATTAGATATACCCACTCCCACTTATAGCTCCTTTATGGCTTTTTTGTCTACCTCTAAAGTTAATCGGATCTACTATTTAGGGTTCACTGAATCCAAATTTGGTATTTTATCCATTCAGTAATAAATTTGCTGTAAAATTTTGACCAGGGCCAGCTATAAGCAGCCAGGTGGGTTGAGCCAGGAATATCTGAGGATATGGACAGTGGCCAAGATGGTATTCACCACAAAGACCAAGGAATTGGGTAGTAAAACTTAAATTTACCTGATATTGAGAGTAAGACCTCTCTGTTCCTGCCTTAAGACTAGACAACTTGGCAACATGGACTTGACTGTCTGGTCTTTGGCTGAGAACCTCTTACTCTGCCATGCCTAACAGTCCCTTTGAGGAATAATTTTGGTTTTTCTCTCTTTCCCTTCCTGCCCTCTGTACCTCATTTCTACATATGCTTTACATTAGAAATAATCTAACATATTGGCTGCCCATGGGAAATATCTCTAGATTTATTCATTTATTGATGGAGCAGGTCAACTGGAAATTTAATCTAATATATATTGAAATGGAGATAATAAGAATGGAGACCTTTATTACCATATATCACAGGAATTGTATCCCAGCCAGGCTCATTTATTTGGAGATCTCTGCCATTGCATGCTTTAAAAAGTGAGTATTAGGTAAAATTGAATCAGCATAATAACAATATTTCTGCTCATGTCCTTCTTCATTTCTAATCTACTACACAGCCCTTGCAATCATGTAATGGGATTATATGATACAATTTGGATTGCCTGGATTTATTTCCGTTTGCCCCCAAGAGGCTATCTGACAAATACTGAGCATATATTTCTGGAGAGCAAACAGACTACCTTTATCAGTGATGGGCATTTTGTAATGTAAATTCATTATCAGGGAATATAAGATCACATTAAATATATAGAAAATAATCTTCCTTTTTAAGAGAAGCTGAATTTCCTCTCTCAAAATATGTAAAATCCCTACCTTATAATAGTTTTTTTTTTAACCACAGAACATAGATAAACATTAATATTTCTACCAAAGCTCACCTTGAATTTATTCTATTGTAATATAAGTTCCACTTTTGTCCAAATAAGTTTAACTTTACAACTAATAAATTAGTCCCAATGGTTTCCTCTTTCCATTACCTGGCACTAGTCAGTCCTCCCTCTTCTCATGGGCACCCCAATATCCTGGAAACCATGTTAGACTCAGATTTAAATAGTTGACTTTCTAGGCTGCCATAGTTCCATTTATGACCTAGCCCTTCAACTCTGTAATTCTACAGTGGAAAGAGATCTGCGAAATCCACCTAGTCCTTGTTTACCAGAAAAAGCTGAAACTAAACGTCACAAATGAATTGCCCACATAAAGAAATACAGCCACTTTGAATGTTTAGCATAAATTCTTTCCTCGAGTTTCTTCTCTCTGGTCATTCCCTCTGTTAAGCAAATGACCAGGGCAGACCTTTCCACCTGAGGGCCGCCTACCTTGGAGAAGACCTCTGTGACCTCAGAGCGCTATGACCAGCGGCACAGGGGGCGTCTCAGCAGCCAGGGCTTGGGGCTCACCCAAGACTCAGCTCACTCTGTCGTCGTCCCACCTGGAGCCTTTCCCACTCCTCATGTCCTTGTCCATTTGTCACCGTCCCCAGTGGCACTTCAAACGGAAGCCCACACGAGAGTCTTGCTGGGGTCCCTGGTCACAGGTGTAGACCCACATCCATCGCAAACCAAGTCTCCTCAAAAACAACTCACCCAAAACATGGCCTTCAAAGGTTTGGGAAGGTCCTCCAAGGCCTAGGTACCTACAGCGACAATTCAGCGACAATTCAGTGATAATTATCAGCAGGCAAAACATTTTTATTACAAGAGCAAGAAAAGTACATGGTTCACTTAATGTCTGGATCAAATGATGGAAAGCTTTGAATCTTCAAAATACTACTGAGAGGAATTGGAAAATCAGGAAGCATAAGAAGAGCCCCGATCTTGGAATCAAGTGTGTTCTCTGCGTGGCTCCCACAGCTAAGCTTGCTGACACCAAGAACACCCAGGAAGGTCCTTGGCCTTGCCAGGACCTCGATGCGCAGTTGAGGGGGTCCACCTTTGATCACCAAGATCTGCTCCTTGAGCTGACACTGGGTGCTTGTGGAGCCTCCAGGGAGACTCAGCTATAATGATCTCAAGGCACAAGGACTGCCCACTGGAGGGACCAGAATCACTTGTCCCCTGAAGCCAGTCCTGGAAGTCCTGGGACACTTCAACCCCAGAGAAGTAAGCTGTTGTTTCTTCCCCTTCATGATTTTAGAAACACGTGGCCAGGAAGCCTGGCCAAGGTGGGCAAGGACACCATTAAGCCATCTGGCTCGCCTGGAACTCCCCACGGACTGACATGAGTCTGTGCACATCTGTGATGGCTGCAGTTTGAGTAGATGGTTGCAAACCCTCCCTGTGATAACCCTCCTCTGGTGTCACAACTACTCATGAAAACTAGTGTCAGTTCCTTGTCACCTTCACCACATGACGATTTTGCTACTTCAGTGACACCGGCCTGAAAACTCACACCATCTCTGAAAAACTACCATTAGCAATGTCAATATTTATTTGCCTTTCGGACCACCGCCATGTCCAGCATGAATGGTGACACGTAATTGGCAAAAAAACTACTGTCAAAAAATAGTAAAAGATTAAATAGAATCACAATTAAGTCCTTCCAAGTAAAGTTCTCAGGTCTTAACTGTATTTGAAAATGTACGAAGCATATTTCATATTTTTTTCCTCTTCGGCTACAATGTCATTATCATTTCTGAGGTTTGTCGCTAGTGGTCATCACCATCCAATGGAATTTCTAATAAAAATCCCTCATTTTTTAGTGGGCATCTTTCCCTTACATCCTTACAATATTGTCTGGTGGACATTTCACTACAACCTCTACTAATAATTTGGGTTGTGTCTACCACTTACTAAGTGTCTTGTTTATATACTTTATCTCCATTACTAGGTTATGTTTCACTCATTCAAGTGTCTAGGGAAAGCAGCTGAAGCTCCAATGTTTCAGGGCTGAGTTTAGAATTCCCATGCTGCTCCTCAGTGTCCACAGCCTACATCGAGTTCATTTTACAGTACTGTTTAATATTCATGCTGGGGAGACACTACCCCCTTTCATTAAACTAGTTAACGTGCTTGAAGCACAAATGATGTGCTTGTACATGAATTTCAATACAGTGTTGATCTCTTTCTTCATGGGATAAGTGTGTTTCCAAATACACCAAATATCAGCCAAATTTTCAGTTGTCAATGTATCTGCTCCCTGACGTTGTATCTATTAAATAATTAATATTTTTTGACCAAAACTTATATGTCCCTAGGGAGTTCATTTATTGAAAGATGTATCCTGTGAATTACTTAATCAGTTCACTCCTGGGGAGGAGCACCCATGCCTTGAGCTTACTAAACAGAGATGAAGATCTCCACTAATTGGCATGGGCACGTTTGATGATCAGCTGAAAAGACAAGTCATCTTGTCTCTCTTGAAATACTGTGAGCATGACTGACTAGACACTACAGCAGGATCGCTCATCCCCAAGAGATGGAATTAGGGTTGGTTTTACTTTTCTCTTTACGACATTCTGAAATGCAGCAAGCATGGCAAATCGACCATTTGGGGAATTCAGTTACCAGAGTTCTAATTGTCAGAGGACACTCAAGTGTCAGAAAACAGTCTAAGCAACTCCCATCTTGCAGAGAGCTGAGGCTGTGAGCAGACATGTCTCTAAACACGTTAGTAACAAAGTAAACAACAAGCTCTCTATGAATTAGATATTGAATAACCTTGTACATACCAACTATCCTTTTAAGAAAACATGGGGGAACTAGGGAAACATTTAAGGAAACATGTAGATGACTTACATTCATGAATTTTTCTAATTGTGAAATATCTGTCTCACAAACATTTAATTCTCATTTATTTTATTATACTCACAAATTAGATCTCCTAGTATTATGTTTATCAATTGACAACTATATCGCGAGTGATATTGATAACTTTTTTAATTCTTTCCATCCCTATTAAGAAGTCATTCAGATTTTCATGCAATTGAATGAGTGTATATGTATGGGTACGTGTGTGCATATCTGTGGTCACAGATGTATGTATATGTAATTTAATATATCTTTATATCCTTATGAAATGCATTTCATAGAGGTTTTCAAATTCATTGCAAAAAGTACTACATTTTATTCTCTTGAATTATGTTGTTATTCTGTTGTCTTTATAATTCTTAATAGTATTTTCAGTCTTTTTAAATAGCTGTTTGGCTCAGGGAAATCTATGTAATCTCTCTGACCCTCAATCTTCTCCTTTATAAAATGGAATTGGTAATACTTCCCCATAAAGTGGTTGAGATTCAGTGCACATAAAATGCTCACACCATGCCATGCCCTTGGCAAGCTGGATGTAATTCCCAAGCTGATATGTATCCTTTCCATGTCTGGCCAGGGAGAGTCCTTAGAGGTCTCTCTATGCAGCACCTTTCCTTGACCTTGGCATAGTTATTTGGATGCTGACAATGATGGATGCATATAGATCTCTCCCTTCTCTCTTCAGTGGAATGGGTTCTGGAACAACCAGGACAGAGTTCCTCTTATCGCCAAACAACACAACCAGGGTCTGGTTTGAGTGCTGGGGGTTTTCTCCATTGGGCACTGGGTGTGCCCAGGCAGATCACCCAAGTTCGGGCACCAGCCCCTCCTGAATCACCTTGGGAGGGATGAAGCAGCTTTGTGAGGGAGTCAGCCTAAGAGAACGATTTCTGTTCTTCTAGGTTTTGAGAATTTGACATTTGGCATTCCTACAGCAGCGTACCAGAGTTATACAGTGTGCTCTAAGTCTCTTCTTCTAGATGTAAATGGTCTTCTTCAAAGAAATTTAGCATACACACTTCAATAATATTTATTATGGCTTTGAAAGCAAGTAAAACACTTAAACATAGATCAAATCTGCAGAAGCAAAAAGGAGCCAGCCAAAGAAGTTTGAATGGGGTTAAACCCTCTCCTTAACTACAAATCTTTTTGAATTTTATTCCCTCGCCTAGCACAGAGCACTCTGAGGATAGATCCACAAATTTTATTTTATTTTTGAGTCACATAAGTGTTCTATAAACTTTGGATCCTCCTTAACACTGCACTGTCCCTGTTGACTGAACTATCCGATAGCACTGAGCACATTGGCTCAAGGCCTTCAGCTCTGCAGGAATACTTTCCCTGCTCTGGTCTTATCTGTGGTCGTGGACCTAGGGAGACAGAACAACGTGACTGCAGGTCGACCTGGTCCCCCCACTGCCTCTGCAGTCTTGGGGCCTTTTCCAAATTTTGTCATTCCTACAAACTTCCATGCCTACATTTGCATAATAATACTGATATTTGATAATAAAACAACTATTGATGTCACCACTCTATCAGACAGATACTGTAGTCCCCATCTTATAGGTGAGGGACCTAAGCTGGAGGTGGCAGAGCTGGGACTGAACCCAGGTTGGCCTCCTAGGCTGGGGGCTTTGAAGGGTACTGTCACGGTGCTTTCTCAGACAGACTGTACTGGGAATCAGCCTCTGGATTCTCATAGGAAGCTATGTGTGCACAATGCAGTACGGAGGCCATGAGGACATTGTTCATATTGTATAAAAGAATGGTGAAGAATTTCATTCTTCTTTTTTTTTTTTTAATTTTTAACGTTTTATTTACTTCTGAGAGAGAGACAGTGTGAGCAGGGGATGGTCAGAGAGAGAGGGATACGCCAAATCTGAAACAGGTTCCAGGCTCCGAGCTGTCAGCACAGAGCACGGTGTTCGAACCCATGAACCATGAGATCATGACCTGAGCCAAAGTCGGACACCTAACTGACTGAGCCACCCAGGCACCCCAAGAATTTCATTCTTTTGAGGGACTGTGTCTACAGGCAGGCGATGGTCATACCATATATGAAAATAGAACTCTGACTCAGACCTCCTCAGCAACCAGCCCGGAATGATCAGCACCCAAGAACGGACAGCTTCCCTAAATTGTTGCATCTCCCTTGCAAGTCAGGAGCAAGCAGAGGAAGTCAAATATGTGCCTCAAACCGATTACCTAGGGCCCCACTTCTGGTTTGGCCGCCTCCAGCTTGGCCAGGCCAATCAGGACACCCTTGAACCCTTCCCTGTCTTTACCACAAAGTTTTTTCCCTCAACCCCTGTGTCTGCCTTGGAGTCTCTTCCAATCACATGTCATGGTGGCCAACTCCCTTGCCAACGGCAAGCCTATGCTTGTTCTTACCTGGGTTTCTTCATTTGCGCCCATGCCCTTGAAGAATAAGGTGTGAGATTGGAAGGCTAAGCCTTCCTCTGTTGGGCTGCCCTCGACGACTCAACAATGCAGGTACTTGGGTGGCAGTGTTCTCCCACCATGTTTCCACACAAGCAGAGCAATTTTGTCCTCAAAAGAGTAACTGTAGTTACTAAGGAGAGTCCAGCCCAACTAGCTGATGATGCTTCCCGATGATATAAATGAAGAGATGCTTCCCATTTTTGTTCATTCCCAGTGTCTCAGTATCCATGAGTTGGAAAGGCATTTTCAAACTCTGTAGGTGCTTCATAGTACCGAAATAATTCCTGGCCACCTTGTCTGTGTGGCTTTACAAACATGCCCCTACACTCAGGTCATTGCCTGTTCTGATTCCTCTAGATTTTGCTGTCATCCAAACAATTGAGCAGTGGGTTATCTTGTATTATTTTACAACTGATTTGCACAGTTTGTTAATTGATTTCTGTCTGAGTCTTATCACTAAAACCACACGAGAAACCTCTCTAGAAGCTTAAAGAGAGTGAGGGAAAATTACCATCTTTAATTATGAAAAGATAAGAAGCAAATGATCATCGAACTTGTCACCTTGTGAGGTCACCCTGCAAAGAAGAAGAGAGGATGGGATGGGACCAGAAGGAGTGGTTTGAGATTTTATTATAAATATTATTATTATTATTACCCAGGATTAATGGCATGATATATATATATTTGTTATGAATTATAAATGACACTTGCTTTTTTATGACTGAGAAAGACAACTAAAGCTTTCTCTAACTGGACTAATTACATCAGACAGAAAGAATGGACTACCAATAACAGAGTTATAATGTATAGCTGCTTACTAATAGAAGTAACGGTGTTTTAACTGCATAACTTCCAAAAAAAATTTTAATATAATAAAGTGCAAGGAGTAATTAAATACTAAAATAAGTAATAAACTGAAAGACAACTGACTCAATGGAAAAATATATTTCCAAATGACATATCTGATAAAGGGTTAGTATCCAAAATCTGTAAAGAACTTATCAAGCTCAGCACACAAAAAAACAAACAACCCAGTGAAGAAATGAGCAGAAGACATGAACAGACACTTCTCCAAAGAAGACATCCAGATAGCCAACAGACACATAAAACGATGCTCAACATCGCTCATCATAAGACAAATACAAATCGAAACCACAATGACATACCACCTCACACCTGTCAGAATGGCTAAAATTAACAGCTCAGGAAACAACAGATATTGGTGAGGATGTGGAGAAACAGGATCCCTCTTGCACTTTTGGTGGGAATGCAAACTGGTGCAGCCGCTCTGGAAAACAGTGTGATGGTTACTCAAAAAATTAAAAATAGAACTCCCCTATGACCTAGAAATTCTACTACAAGGTATTTATCCAAAGGATGCAGAGACACTGATTTGACAGGGCACATGCACCTGTCAAAGTTGGGCCCAAAGTTGGCTTCCTGTTGATTTATATTTGAGCCAGTTTATTAATTAAGCACCAGTGTCAAGATAGGGTTCCTGGATTGAGGACGTCTGGGATACTCTGCCTCTTACAATAGGCCTGAGTATGGGCCCAAATCTACAAAGTTCAGTTTAATTGGTATCCTCTGTCCACCTTCAGGTGATTCAATACAGTGGACAGTCTGCACTTTGCCTGGAGGCAGAACCCTAGGGGAGACCAAGTGCAATCCCACATTTGTCCCACGGGGGCAGGTTCTGGGAGAACCAGGTTTGGCCCAGATCCCCTTCTCTTCCCCAGGCTGTACTTCCTGCCCCTAGGCCTCTATTACGGGAAATTGCCAATTTAGGGGCAGGGAACTGGGCTTTTCCAACATTAAATACCGTCATCTCGAGGGTCATCCTGAAGTCCTGGCCCGAGAGAGACAGCTCCTATCTTGGCAACACTGTGGTTTGCTTCTTCACTGATCTACTCCCAAGGCCTTAACATTCATCTATCAAGTCCTTTGAGGTTCATCCACCACAGGCATTGGTGTGAGTCACAAGACACAACAGAAACACCAGAACAAAATGCTGTGTTTACAGCAGGATTTCCTGTTCTGTCCTCAGGATAAGCAGGGAAAGCAAAGAACTCTCACTTCCTCCACTTTGTCGCCTCAGCCGGCCCCACAGTGGGCATCTCTCACTCATCTTCGTCTCCCCTCAACTCCATGAGCCATTCTCTGCACCAGTGAGAATTTTCTGGTGCCAGTGACATACTCCCACTCTGGCTAATTCACCAAAGGGGAAATTTGTTGAAATGACTCAGGGTGATTGAACAATCAGTTTTCAGAAGGTCCAGAGCCAGAGAACACAGGCATCCTGGGAAATGGGACACAAGGACAATACCTTCAGGCTGCAAAGTTTTAAATATTTTATCCTTGATTTTCTCTCCCAGACAAGATTCAAGTTCCAGAAGAGAGAGCTTCTGATTGGCCCAGTGTAGGTCACATGCTACCCTCTGAACCCGGGAGGAGGAGCCAAGCTGATGAAAGCTCTTGTTATACGTGATCTGGAGAAGTAAGGTTGCTGATTCTTCCTGATTTGTCTGGGGTTTCCTGGCATTATCACTGAAAGTCCTGCCTCCTGGGAACCCCCCAAAGACCCATGAAAATTGGAAAAAGTAGTTCACCCTAGAAAGGGCTTGTTTCTCACTTGAAGACTGAGACTTTATTACCAGACAAAGGCAGAAGGAAAATTGAACTAAGCAAACCCAGCAAATACCCATGACGAAGCCCTCTTAGGATTCAGGTGGTGACATATGGGTGCACCTGGAAGAAGAGGTGTCCATCGTACATAGACTTGATTTGTCTTCTTTGCCTGGGAAGCCCTGGACTTCTGAATGTGAAGGGGGATTGTTAACTATGCAGGGACATCACGACACTGCCTTCTCCTCTGTGCTGTAAAGGAATGAATCTCCATGCTCATAACAGTGACACAGTGAACCTTTCCCCTGTGATCTTTTCTTGGGTCCTCCCACTCTGATTTTCTCTGATTCCAAAACCAATGTCCTTCCAAAGCATGGGCTTTGAGGACAGTATGTACATGCCCTGTGTCGACCACGATCTATTGCTAACAAATTCAAGCTATACAAGCTCTAATTGAGCATTTAGTCAATAACAGGCCCAGTAAATCCTCTGCTGCTGCACATGTGACCAAGATCTAGACCATACCTCTGAGGGGTAGGTAGTTGATTGGACTCAGTCATGGGAGCAATTTCTCTTGGGATCAGTTAATTTTGCTGTGTTCCTCACCCACAGCCACCACCTTTCACTTCCTGTAAACTTCCCTCCCGTGTGTCTCCAGTAGTCCAGAGGAAGGAGTTCCCAAGAGTAATTGAAAATCTGCCACCTCAGGGCACCTGGGTGGCTCATGGTTCGTGGGTTCAAGCCACACATCAGACTCTGTGCTGAAAGCTCAGAGCCTCAAGCCTGCTTCAGATTCTCTGTGTCTCTCTCTGTGCCCCTCCCCAATTTGTGTTCTCTCTCTCTATCTCTATCTATCTCAAAAATAAATAAACGTTAAAAAATCTGCCACCTCTTCTGTGATGCTCCTGGACCATTCTCTCTCTCTTTTTTTTTTTTAATACTTTTAATTATTTCTGAGAGAGAGAGAGACAGTGTGAACAGGGGAGGGTCAGAGAGAGGGAGACACAGAATCTGAAACAGGCTCCAAGCTCTGAGCTAGCTGTCAGCAGAGAGCCCGACGCGGGGCTCGAACCCACGAACCGTGAGATCATGACCTGAGCTGAAGTCGGAGGCTCAACCGAATGAGCCACTCAGGTGCCCCTTCCTGGACCATTCTCATTTTCCTTAGTGCAGTCTATGAAGAAGGAGTGTTCCATATGTATGTTGCATAATTAAATGGAATTTTTGCACCGTGATTAAAATTAACAGTGACTAATGGTGGTGCCTGGGTGGCTCAGTCAGTTGAGCATTTGACTCTTGATTTCAGTTCAAGTCATGATCCCAGGGTGGAGGGATTGAGCTACACATCTGGCTCTGCATTGAGCATAGAGCCTTTCTCTCTCTCTCTCTCNTCTCTCTCTCTCTCTCCCTCTCTCTCTCTCTCTCTCTCTCTCTCTCCCCCCCCCCGTCCCTCTCCATCACCCTGTCTCTCAAATAAAAACAAAAATTAACAAGTGACTAGTACAGTACCTAATAGTGTAAAAACATCATATTTTATCAGAACCCTTTCCCATTTCTATCTTCTGTTTCATTAGAAATCTTGTTTGATATGTGCAGCCAAAGTAGACATTATGTGGGCTTCTAGAAACTCAAATTCCCCAAAGCCAAATCTGATTTCTATCTGATGGTGTTAATGACACCACAGAAAAATGAACAAGCCTCTCTTAAAAGTTAACTCACCCTCCTACTCTGAGGAGGTGGCTTGGAAACAGATGAGGTAGAACTTTTTATTTTAAGCGTCTAAGAGCAATTACTTACTTTAGCTCTTAAGTCTGGACTGTTGTTATTGTTGTTGTTGGTGGTGGTGGTGGTGGTGGTGGTGGTGGTGGTGGTTTGGCTTGGTTTGGTCAATCGTTTTCTTTTGTTGTTGTTGTTTGGTTTTTGGTTTTGCCTAATCTGGAGGCTCCACAATTGTAGCAAATAGACCTTTATATTTTATGGTAACTTTATACTCTGAATCCTAAAGCCATGCCTATTCCAAAATTTCAGGAGATGTTCCAGTTTACCTTATTCTCTTGTTTTCTGTAGCAACAACATTAACCAGGGGTGCCTGGGTGGCTTAGTCGGTTAAGCGTCCGACTTTCACTTAGGTCATGATCTCACGGTTCGTGGGTTCGAGCCCCGCGTCGGGCTCTGTGCTGACCACCAGCTCAAAGCCTAGAGCCTGTTTCAGAGTCTGTGACTCCCTCTCTCTCTGACCCTCCCCTGCTCACGCTGTCTCTCTCTCTCTCTCCTAGAAATAAAATAAAAACATTTAAAAATTTTTAAAAAAAAACATTAACCAGATATGACAGTGGTCAGCATTCATGACACGTCTCATAGACAGCCTCTTCTTGTGCCCTAACATGGCACAATGTTGAGTTGTTATCTGTTGTCCCCACTCTTGTTTCAGGAAATGTGACGATGCCTTGCACATGTCACTCCTAGGAGACCAGGGCAGGAGCTTCCAGGCTTCTTTGTACCTGAAAATACACATCAAGAGGATTTGATGAACAGGTGGAATGTGGATGACACATGCTGGGTTTCCATTGCTTTTCAATGAACAAAAATCATCATTTGAGAAAAGTGGACAAAGAGCAATTAGCTGTCACATTTCCTCTGAGCCAAACAGGACTGCAGAAAGGAGATCCCGCAAAAGGGTGGGACTCCGTGCTTTATCTTCACCCACCGCCTTACAGAGATCACCCGCCCCGCTCTGGGTCTGGCACTGGCCTATTTCTGGGGGTGTGAAGGCAAAGCAAATGCGGCTGCTTCTCTGGAGATACATCTACACATTCGCACGTTTTGGCAGAGCTAGACTTGGGAGTAGACGGAGCCCCTGAAATGCACAGTCTTGCTAGCCTGCCACGGTAGGCTATGCTGCAAAATAGTGTTTGAATTGTAAATATACCTCTTCTGAGGGCTGAAGAGTATTTCATGACGATGTAGATTTATAATGATAAAAGCTAGTAAGAGACTGTTATGCAAACTGAAATTTTCAGCTCTTACCACCATCTGAGAACTGCTTCTGTAGGCGGGAAGATTAAGGGTGGGGGCATCCTAAATCTTTGCTTCTGTCTCTGCTACTTTGAAATCCCCTGTAGGTTTCCAAAGAGAGATCTTCTGTGTACTTTACTGCTTCTGGTCTCAAGTCTGTATTTCTTGATGGTAATTGTTCTTTTTGTGTGCGTGGGGAAAATGCTTAAGATCCAATCTCAGGAACCTTCAAGTATATAATACTGCATTACTAACCACCGTCCCCGTGCTATATTTAGTCTTACTTATTCAGAACTTATTCTTCTGATAACTACAAATGTGTATCCTTTGACCTATATCACTTGATTTTCCCTTTCCCCAGCAACTGCTATTCTATTATCTGTTTTTATGGAATTGGCTTTTTTTTTTTTTTAAGATTCCACATACAAGTGATATCATACAGTAATTGTCTTTGTCTGGCTTATGTTAGCTTGATACCATCCAAATTTATTCATGTTGTCAAAAAACAGCAGGATTTACTTATTTAATGACCTAGTAACAGTTCCCTGTGTGCATGTGTATATGTGTGTGTGTATGTGCGTGTGTGTGTGTGTGTGTGTGTGTAATTACATTTTCTTTTTCCATTCATCCATTGAAGGACATTTATGTTGTTTCCATACCTGGCTACGCTGAGCGCCATCATAAATATGGGAATGTAGATATTTCTTTGAGATCTCGGTTTCAGTTCTTTTCGGTGTAGACCCAGAAGTAGAAATGCTAGATCACTTGCTAGTTCTATTTGTAATTTTTTGAGGAAGCATCACACTCTTTTTCATAATGGCTGTACCAGTGTGCCTTTCCACCAACAGTTTATAAGGGTTCCCTTTTCTCCACATTTCACCAACATAATTTTGTCTCTTATCTTTTTGTTAATAGCTTGATGTTAATGGTCCTTGAGTCTTGCACAGGAGTTCTGTGGAATTATATCTCTTTCTTTCAGATACATGAAGATTTGATCTTAAGAAACCTTCAGTCACCACTGGCAAATCTGAAGTGTCTGCATTTTAAATTATGCTAAAAGCAAACGTACTGCCTACCATCTGAGGCTTTGATTTAATTCCAAGTATCAGCATGTTTAATTGGAAAGAGATTTTAAAGATAAATCAAATAGCATAAGGCTTAAGAGACTCTGGCACTCTGAAGAATTGTTTTAAAATTACTGCAAGAATTCTTTTTTCATTGTTTTTCACAAAGGAGTTGGGACTAGAAGACCACAAATGAATCAGTCCTTCTACTGTATGCTCTAATTATTTGTTATTAACATCTGCCCTGCAGTCTTGTAGATTAATCAGAAATTTCCTTAAGGTATATTACAACTAATGGGACATGAGCTAACTTCCCCCACTTCACTTTTTGCAAATATATTAAATTATGAGCTCTGAGAAAAATTAGCAAAGACATGATATCAACTAGTATCTCTTTCTTTCAATAAGTTAAAATGTAATAAGTAGATATGTTCTGTAACCATTGGGTATTAAACTCCCGCCCTCTTTTCATTTTTTCTTTTAATAAATCCAAGGATGTAAAACTGAAATAAAATCTTAAAGATCATCTTGTCCAACCACTTGGACTAAAAAGAGAAAGATCAAGTCCAGAGGAGTTAAAGTCCCTTTCTTCTAATGACAGAACCAGTGTGTGTGTGTGTACTGTGTATACATATAGACATATGCATATGTATGTATACACCATGTATATATATCATATATATCTATGTGTGTAAACTGAGAATATCGTTTCTTCCTAAATAATCCTATATTTATTTGGCATGACAAATGAAATCTGGAAAGTGATATGTAGCTTTTTGAGAACTAATAGGAGAAAAGTTATTTTTAATATTTCTATGAGAAAAGAATATTTTCATGTCTCTAATTAAATGTACACTTTAAAAAGTGAATAGTATTTAACTTAATTAAACAGAATCAAAGGTATGGTAGCATTTTTATCCCAAAAACCAAGCCAACTTTTGCACAAGTTCCTAGTGAGTTTATAGACAGCCGATCAATATGGAGTTTCCAGGATGGGAGCTAAGGAAGGTGTCAAGTTGCATTTGCCAGATAGGATGATGATACGGCCCTAATTCCACTGCCAAACACCATCTGTTCCAAGCACAAGGACTGTTAAATTCTGGCCTGTGCCCTGTGTCATCTGACGACGGTGGCACTCTGTCAGGGACTTTGGAGGAGCCATTGAAATTCTTACTTCTTCAAACAATGACTAGTCTCAATAGCAATCTGTCAACAGATGCCTTTAGAATACGTAGAACTCAGTGTATTTGGTTTGTCTGGTCCCAACTCTGAAATGGATTTTAGTTTCTATTCCAGTAGCAACATTTAAAATGTCTTCAAAGATTTTATGATTATGTGATCATGTTCTTTCTCAACCCAGTCATTGAGATATCAGAATTCATGCATTCCCACAAAATGCATGCATGACACATAAAGACTTTGTGGTGTTGAAGAGATTTGTCAAAGTTCTGCTTCACTTTCATTTGAAGCCACACAATACATCACTATAGCCCCTCAAAGAGCCAGGACCAGCCCTCTGTCCCTAAGGAATCATTCAAATTAGGCAATTCCCAGGGAGCCAGTGAAGTCTAGCCACATCCACATGGTTTCTCTTACCAAGCCTCTGCTGGTGACATCAGCTTGCTCGGTCCCTAGCTGTGGCCCCTGTGTGGCAGACTTCCTTTGTTTGAAGGTGGAAGTAACAAAGAATTCTGCATTTCATCCATGTGAGGATCCTTGTGGTCTGTTCAAAGAATACATAATCCTATGTAATATATTAGAATTAGAAAACAATTATATTGATTTGAATGATTGATATCCCATCTCTCCAAGTTTCCTTGTGAGGCGGTACAAGCCTTTTTAAAACACAAATACACACAAATATTTTTTAATACATACTGGCTGATTGGTTTAAAATTCTCTGGGCTGAAGGCATAGCCAAGTTATCAAGAAAACGCCAAGTGTGTTTCATTTTGACTTTTGTTTATGGAGTTATCAGACCATGATGTAGAGAACCCAGTGCTATTCCACTGAAAATTACCTCCGGGAAGTTGGCATATCATACCTAATAATTTACGACATGGAGTCTTATTCAAGGTAATGGTCTCGCAAACTTCCCTGGTAAGCATTTATTGGATGCCAGTTGCAGCCCAGGCAATGTGTGTGTTGCAGGGACTAGAGGGAGAGGCAGAAATTGTCCGAGACAAAGGGGATGAGCCCCAATAACACCAAGTCCAACTTGAACAAATAGAACCTCCTTGGAGTAAAGAAATCAATGATACAGCACCTAAGGGTAACCACCTCCCAGTGCTCTGAGCCACCGGCTGCCATCATGGGTGGCCACTCTCAGGGGAGGAGTAAAGTTGTTCTTTCCTCATTTTCTTTAAGTACAAGGTCAAAGTTGATACATGGAATATTCTAGAAACTTAAGTTCATGTAAAAAAAAAATTTTACCCGCTGAAGTTCTTCCCTAATAGATCAGTTTGTCTTTTTTCTGCTTGAAAGGCAAGGCTTGCAATAATTACACCATGCTATGAGAAAACACATTTCCTCAATAGAAACTGTGACCAAAACACCTGTGTATGTATTTGAAATCCAATACATTTTGTCAAACTTAAATGCAACTATTCTTTGACTTAAGTACTCATCTCAAAGGTACACGTGACAACATCTTTTCAAAACCCTGGGAATCTCTTGGAGACTAGGTTTCTAACAGAGTTCCCACTGGGCAGAGCTGTGCTCCAGGAATCCTCCCCTCTTCCGTCCATTCTGGAATAAGTCCTTTCTGGGTCTTCCGGCTGTGGGGTGAAACGTGCCACTGGAGAAAGCAGTTCTGCTCCCGGAAGGGCCACTGAATGTCTTTATCAGATGTGTACTCCATAGATGGACCGTGGCTAAAATTTCTCTGTAGAAATGTGTCTGTTGGGGGCTTAGATGTTTAAGACACTGATAGTTTCGGTTGCCTACCACACGGTGTGGATAGCAGCAAATATATTCTATTACCAAGAGAAGGACGGCATGTCCCCACCCAAGAACAAAAGGAATCTTCCGTTGTTCTGCTGAGCCTCTTGGTGTGTTTGGACCAGCAAGGTTGTGAAGAAAAGGTGAGGAGAGATAATGTTCGGTGTATCTACTTGATAAGGGGAGATGAATGTGGGGTTTCCAAGCAACATGAGAGGGAGGCCAAACTCCCTCTAACTGAAATGAGATTGTACCACTGCGCACGGACAGGGGAGATGGACCGTTGAGCACTGAACTTGGTGTTAGGCTCACCTAGATGTGGGCTGCTCCCAGCCTGCTCATGGAATCAGGCAGCATCCTTGTCTCGATGGAGGAACATTTCTACTACGTCTCAAGTGTTCCCCGCAAATAAATTCTCAGAGACATTGGTCAGTGACTTGAGTGAGACATCACCGGGGCCAGGAGGAAACATTGGAAGGTAGAGGCCTTGCGTTGAATTTGCAGTATCTTTGAGTCACTGCTCCACAAACATCTGTTTTTTCTTCCTTGTCTCCTCTATTGTGCCCACACCCCACCCTTTACAGAGTTTCTATATTCACAAAGGAGTGATTCTGACGGACTCTGTCTATTCTGCTGTTCGTTCGGTGGGAATTAAACAGTCTCAGAGTTGAGACTGGATACCTGAACTTCAAGTACCAGAGAAGAGGTAGGTGAAATGGTGTTAGATAAAGAGGGTTGTGCCAGACCATTCCAGAGGCCAAGAGCCCAGTCTCCCACTGGCCGGCAAGTCACCTTGGACCAGCACTTGACCTCACACCATGCAAGTGTGAATGCAAGTCAGCAAAACCCCAGGCCAGCTATTTGTTAAACACCCTAAATGCCTATTGAAGGGAACAAACAGAATGGAAACAGCCCATCCAGGTGACAAAAACAGAGGCTGGGACTCTGCAGCAGATTGGGAATCTAGAAAGAGTGACTCTGTTGCCATAAAACAGAAGTTTTGCTTGAATCTTAGTTGAAGTGTGGTTGAATGTGATTTGTGTGTAGATGAAGAGCATTGGATTCAGTAGACATACTGAAATTCCCCAAGACACATGCATTTCCATTACTGGGTCAAGTCGACCTTTGAGATGATGTCTCTGGGAGTGAGTCCCCCAGACCAGCTTGATTTCCAGGGGGGATGTCCTGAACCATGACCTTCAACCTCACCTGTCATTCTCTGGAAAACTGCACTGCAGGGAGTGGTGTCTCTGAAGCTGGGGACAAGTAGTGACAGCTCACAGGACTCATGTCATCTGTCACACTGGTATCCCCAGCAGGCCATCAGGTCCAGCCTGATGGACTTCTCCTATAGATTTCTTTGTGAAACTTTCCCATATTCTTGTAGCCATAGGGTGAAAGAGACATGAATGCTGATGGAGGGCAAGGTGCTGAGAATCCCCAGGGTGAAACAGGGCCTCCACCCATGTTGTGAGTTTTCTTTGCTTTGGAGATCAATATAAGCTCAGATCTATGAGGCCGACCATCCTGGACTTGGCTTTGGGCCGCAAGCAGTCATTACCCTGAGTCCTCAATAGGGTTACATTTCTTCTGAGTTTCTGTTTCCAAAGTTGTAAAAGTAAGCTACCAGGGCCTATTTCAAATCCTTCTTGAGAGTTAAAAGGATAATTAATAAGAAGTCCCTGGCCCTTTCTTGAACAGGAGGACATTTTTGTAAATGTTTGTTTTCTTTCTTTCTGGCTTCTAAGGGATAGAGAGAGAGCTACTGGAAACTTTAGGACGGCGTGGATAAGGTTCCTTCTTTTTGTTAACCTTCTGCACTGCACCTGATAAAACTTACACGAGTCCTTTCCCTGGACTATCTTGGAAGGAGAAACCTTATATCACCATGAAAAATGCAGAAAATTATTATCCTTAGCATTTCTCAGGATACAAAAGGTTTTCTTAAGTTTGATTCCTGTTTCCCCCCTTTTACTTGGGCTACTGTGTTTGTTTCATCCTGACTAGTAAGCTTGCACCTTTCCCCCGAGTTCTGCGTCTGTCTTCTGCCAGTGAGCTCTGGAATCAGGTTCTGCTGAGTGATCCCGAGGAGAAACTGCTCCTTGTCTCTGCAGTAGACTCAGCCCCTCTGAGAAGCACTCCCTTTCTCCCTTTACTAGACTCCATTTCACAGCCTTCAGAGGGTTTTTTGTACTTGCCATTCTCTCCTCATCCCTCGATTTTTCCAACTATTTCATTCCCATCTACTGTGTCCTGATTTAATCTTGGAAACAATTTAGAGGCTTTCAACCAACCACTTTATAGCAGAGGTTATTACAATTTCATTTTTCATGGAGTTAATGTTTGTTTGTTTGTTTTATTTCTAGGAGAGAGAGAGAGAGAGACAGCGTGATCAGGGGAGGGTCAGAGAGAGAGGGAGTCACAGACTGAAGCAGGCTCCAGTCTCTGAGCTGGCAGTCAGCACAGAGCCCGACGCAGGGCTCGAACCCACGAACCTCGAGATCATGACCTAAGCGAAAGTCGGACGCTTAACCGACTAAGCCACACAGGCGCCCCATTTTTCATGGAGTTATATACGAAATCACTTCCCTTAATTTTCAAATATCATTATATATAGTATTAGGTATTAATTTTACATTAAAGATGAATGTATTTTAAGATATAACTTTAGGAACCTTCCGCCCAACCTAAGGGATTTTAAAAAGACAATCAAATATTCTAAAAATATCAAACAAAATCTTACCATATGTGACTAATTTTACTCATTAGTTAATGAAAATAAGAAACAGGAAATTCCTATATCTACTTCCCCAGTACAGAGTGTTGTAAGAATAATTCAGATGATCTTGCCTTTATTTAACTCAATAGTGAAGAATAAAAGATTATTGACCTTAGATATTGAAGAATAATATTCTTTAAAAAATTTTTTTTCAATGTTTATTTCTGAGAGACACAGAGAGAGAGACAGAGAGTGACCAGGGGAGAGGCAGAGAGAGAGAGAGAGAGAGAGAGAGAGAAATTGAAGCAGACTCCAGGCTCAGAGCCATCAGCACAGAGCCTGATGCAGGGCTTGAACTCACTAGCTGTGATATAATGGCCTGAGCTGAAGTCAGACACTTAACCGACTGAGCCACCCAGATGGTCCTCTTTGGGTGACATTTTTAAAGGATGACATGCCCTTCAGAGTTACATTACGGGGTCCCTGGGTGGCTCAGTTGGTTAAGCGTCTGACTTTGGCTCAGATCATAATCTCACAGTTCCTGGGTTCAAACCCTGTGTCTGGCTCTGTGCCAACAGCTCAGAGCCTGGAGCCTGTTTCAGATTGTGTCTCCTTCTCTGTCTGCCCCTCCCTTTCTCTCTGCTCTGTCTCTTTCCTTCTCAAAATTAAATAAACATTAAAAAAATTTTAAGTTACATTATAAAACAATTACAGTTACTGCTTTGCAATAGTATTGCCCATCAGATTTTGATGTTGCTTTTTTGGAAATCATTCCCTTTAAGAGATTAACATAATAAAAGTGTTTAATGAATCCAAGGTTATAGTCAACCAATGTACATGCATAATAATAGTGTGCATAACAATGGGGCGGCTTCAAACCAAGTAAGCAAACCAACTCTTTTTTTTTTTTTTAGTGTTCTATTTATTTCTGAGAGAGAGAGAGAGACAGCGTGAGCAGGGGAGGGTCAGAGAGAGAGGGAGACACAGAATCAAAACAGGCTCCAGGCTCTGAGCTGGCTGTCAGCACAGAGCCCGTCGTGGGGCTCGAACCCACAAACCGCGAGATCATGACCTGAGCCGAAGTTTGACGCTTAACCGACTGAGCCCCCCAGGTGCCCCGCAAACCAACTCTTTCTCCTTTTCTCCTTCTAGGATCTGTGGGTCCTCTACTACTTGACCCGCACACTTCCCTGCTCCCTCGCCACCTTTCCAGTGCTGTTATTCGGAAATGATGGTCTGAGTTGTCCTACTCAATCTAAGATAGAAACAGGAAGATGATCCCACAAACAAGGCTGAAGACCTTCCAAACCGTTCGTTTGTGGAACTCGACCCTCCCGCGTGGTGTCTATTCCGCTAATGAATTTCTCTGCTTTAAGGCGGTGGTTCATCATCTGGGTGGAATCAAGGACCCGCTTCCTTGCCACACGTTGCTTGGAATGCAAGCTTTGAAGCCCACCGATTGATCGATCGATCGATCGATCGTATCAGTTTTTCAAAGCCCACTGAAGAAAGTCTTATTCCAGCCAAAGCATTCACCAGCTGTTGTTGTTTCCCTAGACATCCTATTTAATTCTTTTCAAACTTTTTGAAACAATTTGTGTTTTAGACTTGCTGCAGCTGTTTTCAAATTTTACCTTCACTTTGCTAACAATGTAAGCAGCGTGCTTTACAAACTGTGTTTGGTAAATCCAATACCCAAGGCTGTGTGGCTCTGTGTCCATTGTCTTCTTTCTTCCGGTTCTCACTCATATTGCTGTCTTTCTGTGCACTGACCAGTCTCTCTGAACACGTATTTGTGGGGAGCACGACACCTGACATGAACGTTCCTCCCTCCAGAGAAGGATGCTGTCGGATTCTGTGCGCGAGCTGAGAGCAGCCCAAGTCTAGCAGAACCTAAAATCAAGGTCAGTGCTCAAGGGCTTCTGGAGATGCAGTGACCTGTATCCTGTTGCAAATACACATGACCAAACTACAGTCCCCGTTTCTCATGGATTCCTTTTCCCATTTCATTTTTCTCTATTTTGATTTATACTAAGATCTTATTCCAGAGGTGTTCGAAGTGTGATATTGCTTGAACTTCCATATTTCCATTAATCAGTTCAGTATTTTCAAAAAATCCAATGAAGCCCAGGAAAGTATACAGAAAATTTCCGAACCATTTCCTTTGTTCTGTTGTTTCTGAAGAAATAATAGCCTTCTCACGAGCTGTAGAATTGGGAATTAGCATCGTGCTTTGCTTTCTTTTTTTTTAAAATTGTTTAATATTTATTTACTTTTGAGAGAGAGAGAGAGGACAGAGCACAAGTTGGGGAGGGGCAAAGAGAGAGGGAGACACAGAATCCAAAGCAGGCTCCAGGCTCTGAGCTGCCAGCTTGGGGCCCAACACAGGGCTAGAACTCACGGACCAGGAGATCATGACCTAAGCCGAAGTCAGATGCATAACTGACTGAGTCACCCAGGGGCCCCTACTTTCTTTCTTTCTTTTTTTTTTTTTGAAGAGCTTTGTTAAGATGTAATTTGCACACCACTCAATTCCCCCACTTAGAGGTCACAGTGCAAGGGTTGCCAGTACTCATGGACAAGTATAACCATCATCACGGACAGATGTAACCATCATCACAGCCAGGAAGAAGCCATGGCCACCCAACTGACATCTCAACTCTCCCATTTCCTTCAACTTGACAAAAATAATATTGTCTAGTTAAAGTTTTTCATTTCTTCTCTAACCCATTATTTATTTAGATGTGTGTTAGTTAATATCCCCATATTGGTGACTTTCCAAATTTTTCTGTTGTTGATTTCTAAATTCATCCCATTGGGGCCAGAGAACATACTGTGTGTCATTGATACACGTTCAAGTTTATTGAGTTTTTCTTTTAGGCCTAAAATACGTTCTATTCTGGACAGTGTTCCGTTTGTCCTAGAGAAGAACATACGTTCTGCTGTGGCCTGGAGAGTGTCTTGTAGATGTGTTAGCTCTTGTTCACATACAGTGTTATTCAAGTCTTCTGCTTCCTTTTTTCGTTTTCTGCCCGGTTATTCTATCCATTTTTGAAAGTGAGGTACTGTGATCTCCATAGGAATAAATAGGACAAGTTAACTTGTCGTCTATGTCTCCCTTCATTTCTGTCAGTTTTAACTTTGTATATCTCGGTGCTATTGCAAGATGCAGTCCATTATTCTTTTATCTTCCTGATGTATTGATCTTTTTATTATAAAATTCCCTATTTAGCTCCAGTAACATCTTTTGGTTTAAAGTCTATTTTGTCTGATGTGAGTATAGACACTCAAGCTCTCATGTGAATACAGTTTGCTTGATATACCTTTGATCATCCTTTTACTTTCAATCTATTTGTATCTTCAAATCTAAAGTGCTCCTGCAGACAGCCTATTAGTAGAATCTTGCTTAAAATCCACCCAATCTGATAATCTCTACCATTGATTAAATGGTTTGATCCATTCATATCTAATGGTCTTATCGATATAGTTGAATTTGATCTGCTATTTTTATTTTACAATTTACTTATTCAGTTCCTCTGGTCTGTTTTCACATATCCATATGCATATAATCCATTGAAAAGTATAAGAAATATCTTATAAGGTATACTATACCTTATGCCTCCACATTATTCTGAATGTTTTATGTATGACTTCCCCAAGAAAATGTCTCCTTCAACAATTTATGTTTTAAAATACACGATTGGGGGTGGGGGTGGCCTGGGTGGCTCAGTCAGTTGAGCCTCCGACTTCAGCACAGGTCATGATCTCGCAGTCCTTGAGTTGGAGCCCCGTGTAGGGCTCTGTGCTGACAGCTCAGAGCCTGGAGCCTACTTTGGATTCTGTGTGTGTCTCTCTCTCTGCCCCTCTCTGCTCACTTTCTGTCTCTCTCTCTCAAAAAATAAATACACATTAACAAAATTTTTAAATACACAATTAGTAATGAATTTCTTTGTGATTATCTTGTAAGTCTTTGAATTCTCTAAGTGGACATACTCAGATGAAAAGCAGATCAAAGCCATCCCAATGTGAAACTGAAATTTAACTTTTATTTATGATGGAATCTGCTAATTCTTTTTTTTATGTTTTATTTATTTCTGAGAGAGAGAGAGAGAGACAGCATGAGCAGAAGAGGGTCAGAGAGAGAGGGAGACACAGAATCTGAAGACAGGCTCCAGGCTCTGAGCTGGAGCTCAGAGCCCAATGCGGGGCTCGAACCCACAAACCGTGAGATCATGACCTGAGCTGAAGTCAGACGCTCAACGACTAAGCCACCCAGGCTCCCCTGATGGAGCCTGTTCATTCTTGATTTATCTGCCATGTTACATTATGTGAGATCATACTTTCCTTTGCATTTCCTTTTTCTAAAATTAAAGAGTTCTTTAATCCAGCATTTCTTTTTTTTTTTTTTTTTAATTTTTAGGAGAGAGAGAGAGACAGCGTGAGCAGGGGAGGGTCAGAGAGAGAGAGAGAGTCACAGACTGAAACAGGCTCCAGGCTCCCAGCTGGCAGCCAGCACAGAGCCCGACACGGGAATCCAACCCACGAACCGCGAGATCATGACCCAAGCGAAAGTCGGACGCTTAACCGACTAAGCCACCCAGGCGCCCCTAATCCAGCATTTCTTACTGTTTTCTCAGAGCATTGATGTCTTTAGTGCACACACCTTAAAAAAATACGTGGCCATAGCAGGTAGATGGGAGACAGGGACAGAGTAGCACTCAGCATGGTGAGGAGCAGGGCAGTGTCCTTGCAGACAACATGATGAGCCCACCTGAGATGTGGGCTGGCTTCTGCTAAAAAGGACCTTAAATATGAAGAATTATTTTTGATCTTTAGGTTTGAACCAATTCTGAAGTAATTTTTCTCTCAGCAAATCCTAGAAGTCACGGGACCTTCCAAAACGGCCACTACGAGTAATCAGCCCCTGGGTCCATTAACCTTGGCAGAGACTGCAGGGTGAAATGGTTCCCCTGCTAGACCCACTGGGTGAAACAGGTGCCCTGAAACTATAGGCCATTCTCAGCACCGCTGGGTCACGGGGGCCCTTGTGATAGCTGTTGGCTGGGTTGTTTGTCTCAGGCTTCACTCACCCAGTGAAGTTCTTCATGTGTTTTGCTTACTGACATTTTTTGTTACATGTAACTATAAGAAAATGGGGAGTATTTATCAGAATGTCCACAGAAGTGCATCCATTTAGAAACGATGTTTGATAAGCCAGTGGATGTGGGAGTGAGATTCCCAATGGGGTGTTCTAGTGTGATTCTCGTACTGCCTTCTTGGATGAGTGGGTCACCTTGCTTGCTAACCACTGGGCACTGAGAAAGAGCAGCATTTTTCTACACAGTAGAGCAGAGGGAAGGCAGAGTAGCTGTAGACTCTGTGAAGATGAAGGATGATGGACAGTCTGATAGGAGGCTGTTGAAGAGGGTTGATTATCCCTCAATTCCCCTTCATGGAAAACTCGATGCCTGATGACAGGGCATGTGGGTAGTAGAAGGTTCCTGAGATGGGCCCCTTGAGGGTCTGACAGGTGCAGATGGTCACCTCACGGAGGGCACAGCCTTGCCAGAGCCTACAGTTAGACACGTGGGGAGCCTGGTCCCACCAGCTTGACCCAGGATACTCTGGTGGGCATGGCCCATTCCAGAGCTCCCTGCTGGAAGAGAAGAGGCTGTGCTTTATCAGTGTGACATCGAAAATTCCACTTCTTCCTCTGCCCATCTTGCGTCCTCCCTTCCTTTTCTGGGTGTTGATCTCCAGGAAGCACCCTGCTATCCAAGCTCCAGCTGGACATCTGCTTCCTGAGAACACAGTCTGTGAGAAGACAAATGTGTCTCTGGGATTTTCAATGGGGCACACAGCAAAGTGTCCCGTGCTTTCTGCTCTCGGGCACAGATGCCTTGCATCTATGGTTTGAAGTCAAGTGGATTCTTCTCCGGAGAAGGAAACTTTGTTTTTGTTTTAGTTTTTTAAATTTTTTAAAATTTTATTTATGTTTGAGAGAGAGACAGACAGACAGAATATGAGCAGGGGAGGGGCAGAGAGAGGGAGACACAGAACTACGAGATCATGATCTGAGCCCAAGTTGGACGCTTAATGGACTGACACATCCAGGTGCCCCTAGCGCTCTCTGCAGCAGAATCACACAGCAAGGTGCAGGCCTGTAAAGGACATGGGGAGATTGGGCATCTGTGTCACCAGCCCCTCCTGATGGAGCTGCTGCCAGAGAGGCTCTTTCGTTGGCTCTGTCTAGATTTCACTGTAAAAGAAAAGTCTTGGTAAGACACAACTGTTTTCACCTGGGTACATTGGAGCCTTTGTGATGTTTTTACTGATACATGTTTTAAAATGCTGATTTCTGGGGGCACCTTGGTGGCTCAGTCAGTAGGGCGTCTGACTTTGGCTCAGGTCATGATCTCACAGTTTGTGAGTTCAAGCCCCGCATTGGGCTCTGTGCTGACAGCTCAGAGCCTGGAGCCTGTTTCAGATTCTGTGTCTCCCTCTCTCTCTGACCCTCCCCCACTCATGCTCTGACTCTCTATGTCACTCAAAAATAAATAAAAACATTAAAAAAATTAAAATGATGATTTCTGGGGGGAACTGGATGGCTCAGTTGGTTAGGTGTTTGACTCGATTTCAGCTCAGGTCATATTCTCAGGGTTCGTGGGATCAAACCTCAAGTCAGGCTCTCTGCTGACAGCTTGGAGCACTTGGGATTCTCTCTCTTTCTCTCTGTCCCTCCCTCACGTGTGTTTGCTCTCTCTCTCTCAAAATAAATAAAACGTTTTTTTTTTAAATGCTGATTTCTTTTATTTTAGTGTTTAATTTTGAGAGAGAGACAGAGACAGAATCAGAGCACACATGGGGGATGGGTGGAGAGAGAGAGGGAGACACAGAATCTGAAGCAGTTCCAGGCTCTGAGCTGTCAGCACAGAGCCTGACATGGGACTCGAACCCACGAATCCCAGGAGCATAACCTGAACCGAAGTCTCAGATGGACCAAAGTTCCACTTTCCTTATGAGACGCACATCTCTTCCCATTCTGATGCTTCATCAATCACCATGTGCCCACCTGACCCCCTGCACCTCCAACACTAACGTTCATAAGGCACTCCGTGAGGCCCTCCCTGTGGGAAAGCCATTTCAGATGCCCTGGGGAGAGCTGGTCAGGGCCAGGGTGTGGGCACACCAGGGACCAGTGTCTGTGCCTGTCAGGATCTCAGCATCCAAAGGCAGACAGAGCATCTTTTTTTTTTTTTTAATGTTTTATTTATTTCTAGGAGAGAGAGAGAGACGGCGTGAGCAGGGGAGGGTCAGAGAGAGAGGGAGTCACAGACTGAAACAGGCTCCAGGCTCTGAGCTGGCAGTCAGCACAGAGCCCGACGCGGGGCTCGAACCCACGAACCGCGAGATCATGACCTAAGCGAAAGTCGGACGCTTAACCGACTAAGCCACCCAGGCGCCCCAACACTGCATCTTAAAAGTGGCCCTGAGCGAAGGCAGGAGGAGAACCCAATCTTGCTGCTTGGAGAACCTGGAAGAAAAAAAGACAATAACCATTACAATAGAGAATTAAAATAACCATTAACTTTTTGAGCTGGTCTAGGTTTTTGTTTCGCATTGTTTTATTTTCATTTCCAAATCATTGCCAAGGGATCCCTGGACCCCTGCAATATTTGGCACTTTGGCATTGGACTCTAAAATAGAGTTTAGATTAATTTCTGAAGGCATTACCTGCAGGGTGATACGGAAAGAGGGTAAAAATAAATCACTTGCCTTTGGGCACAGCAGGACTCCCTGGTTGAAGGAAATCTTTGGAAAGATTTTGCTCTCAGCTCAGAATTTAAACCCAAACCTGTGATTTGGGGGGCTCGGTAATTAATTTTCAGTGGTTACTGAAAGGGGCAAGTGTCAGTAGCAATCCAGGTGGAAATGAAATATAGACAGGAGACATGAGGGGCTCATTTTCCTGAACCAAATCCACTGCCCAAAACATCCGTCTTCTGGAAAACAACAAAGATTAAATTTTAAAAGGTTTTTAGGCAGCAAGAAAAATGAAAAAATAAATCACATTTTAGTGGCGGAGGGAGTTCAAGGGGCAAAGACATTTCCATATCGATATAATTATAAATTTATTTTGACATTGCGTTTTAAATTAGTCTTGCATAATGCAAAAAAAACCTCATAACTTTTGTACTCCCTTTTAGCACTGCATCGTTGGCATAAATATTGACATTTTTAACATTTGCACAAAGTATAAAATACCCTCAAAATATTTAATGCTTTAAGGGAAAAGATATTTAATGATGCTCTATTCCATGGTTAACCTCTGCCCTTTTCATTTATAAATATTCATTTCCTCTTAATCTTCTTCAGGTTTGCCATCCATCCCATGGCTAAAGTTTGTAAAATTGGTTTTCAGTAATTAAGGGCCAGATGATGCCCTAGTGGGTTAGGGGGTGGGGGGAACAGGGAACTGAGAGTGGGAAATAGGGTTTCTTCTCAAACCAAATTCCACTCACCTGAAATCAGGATGCCCCAGAAAGCCGCTGTGTTTCTGATGTCAGATGTGCATGGCGCTCACACCACTGATCGTATTTATATAATGATTCGCATCCTACGTTCATTTTCCACGGCTGCCGTGACAAAACACCACAGACAGGGCGTCTTAACAATAGAACTTTATTTGTTCACCGTTCCAGAGGCTGGAAGTCCAAGATCAAGGCTCTGGCTCGTGTGGCTCCTCCTCACACCTCTCTTGGTGGGTGGATGCTACTCCCGCTGGTCCCTCACATGGTCTTTCCTCTGAAAGTGAATGTCTGGGGTCTCTTTTGTCCCGATTTCCTCTTCTTACACAAGACACGGCAGACTGCATGGGGACCCACCCTAGACGCCTCCTTTTAACTGCATCACCTTGTGAAGACCCTATCTCCAAATATGATTAGTGGGTGGGGACAGGAAGGAGGACCCTTGGCATGCATCACACCTGTGCAAAGCCCTTAAAATTAAGCTTCTGCTCTTATCTGCCAGTGATGTTCATGTAGAAAGAGTCTATACATGCTTCTGCCAGTGTGTGTTTGCAATACATTCTTCTTGTAAACTTGGTTAAGAATGTATTCATATTTGATGACCCTGAAGCCTCAAATATGCACATTTTCCTACATTCTAGTACAAATATAAATTCACTGAATTAAAAACCGTACGTGTTTCTAAATCTTATTTACAGAAGCTGATAGATTCAAAAGTACAATCACAGAACAAAAATGACATTTCTCACTTCCTTATATAAAAATGAATTCCAGTGTCGTCCTGTTTACAAAGTTTGCTTTCGGTAAATATGATGAATTAAAAACATTAAGACCTACATCATTTTGGTGCTCCACTCTGTGACTATGGCCTTTCAACTTTTTCACCTAATGTTGAATAAGATGCAAACCAAGGTAGAGTACATATATATAAAATTTACAAGTAAGATTTAACCATATTTAGTTAATTGTGATTAGGAATATGCATTAATTTATTTTTTAAATTTTATTTATTTATTCGTTGGCAAAGAGAGAGAGAAAACACAGGAGTGTGAGCGGAGAAGGGGCGGAGGGAGAGAGAATCTTAAGCAGGCTTCACAATGAGCATGGAGCCCTATATGGGACTTGACTTCACCACATGAAATCTATCATGACCTGAGCTGAAATCAAGAGTCAGACACTCAACCAACTGAGTCACCTGGTGCCCTAGGAATATGCATTAATTTATAATTTTTAGAACTGTGTAAAAATATTGTTTTCAGTAGACACTCCAAAATATACTTTATCAGTATTTTTTAAATGTTTATTTATTCTTGAGAGAAAGACAGGATGCAAATGGAGGAGAGGCACAGAGAGAGGGAGACACAGAATCTGAGGCAGGCTCCAGGCTCTGAGCTGCCAGCACAGAGCCTGACGCGGGGCTCAAACCCACAAACCGTGAGGTCATGACCTGAACTGAAGTCAGACGCTTAACTGAGTAAGTCGCCCAGACTCCCCTACTTAATCAGTCTTAAGTTATGCTCTCTCCATGTGTTTTCCTAAATCTAATTGACAAGTTTAAGTGAAAATACATGATCACGGGAAAGGAAGAAAAATCAGAAACAGAAAAACACAGGGATGATTTTGGGAGCAAAGAGCAGCTCTCTTAGTCTTACAACAATAGCAGTGGGTATTTCCAGAGGAACCTTTTCTTTGAAGGAGGCTCCAGACACCTTCATGGTGGTGAAATCATGGAAGATTTCTCATGTTAGGTGCCTGACTGTGTGGTCAGTTACAGAAGCACTGAGGGTTTTGATTGGGAGGCAATCATTCATTCACTCATTCAGCAACTATTAGGTGAATGTTTCCCTGGTAACACGCATAGGCGATCAAGCGGAGAAGGCCTTGACACCAAGTCTCAAAAAGGAGACAGGAAAGTGAATAAAAAATGAAAATTCCATGTGCTTAGAGTTAATAAGGAGATATAAATAGAAGCCCAAAGTTCTGGGATGGGCTCATCCTGACAAGAATGAGTAAGTGTCCCGTGCGCTGTATGGGCTGCCCTGTCTCTACCACCCCTTCCATGTCCAATGACAAGTTCAATCTGCACATGGATCCCTGCTGCCTTTGGCTTACAGATGAGGAAACAGTACAGAGAGGCCAGGCATCCTGCCCAGGTTCACACAGCCCGTCAGTTGTGCCCATGGCTTGACACACTAATACACATTGTAGACCCCAGCACCTACTGCGTTCATTCCAACCTCCATCCAATAGTAAATTTGGCTTAAGCTGCAGAAATTTAATTCTTATTCATATGTAGTCTTTTAATATTACTGTTTGTGTTTGAGTGAGGCTGTCCACATTATTTGGTGAATGTTTTGGCCATATCTTAAAGCAGAGATCAACACTAATTCTTTGAGGAAGATAGTCAACAAAAAAAACTTACCTTCAGAGTAGGTAATACAGTTTTGTCCCCAATCTTCAACAGCTCTTGGTTTCTACTCTGTTGTTTTGGAAGAATTGAAATCCAGAGCTGGGAGAATGATGGCAATTGTTTGGTCTGGACCAAATGTCTTACTATTTTTATCTGTCTGCAATATCTACAGTCATGTAAGGAGTACATGCATTTCTGGTGGAGGAAGTAGACACGTGGGCAGGAAGAGGTCAGATCTGTCCACTGCTGAGACCTGAAATTGGTCCAGGGAACGGATGCTGAGTCAGAGGGACAGATACAGGGCCTGATGTCCTGGGGGAGAATTTGGGGCTTACAAAGAGTTGTTCTTTAGTATTCTTGTTTGTTCATGGCGATCTTGGTGGCTGTGGGATTTCATCGTCGTCTTGTGACCAGTGTGGACGGATGAATTCTGAAGGATCAGGCTTCTTGTCCAGGGTAGTGTGGCTCAGGAAGAGGCACAGTGATCTCAGGATGGAGGCTCCGAGAAGGACGCCAGCTCAGGAACAGGTTGGTGGCCATGGCTGCCACCCTGATGCAGGCTGCCTTCGAGCCATCCTGCGTGCTCACGAACTTCTGGTCTGAAGACCGTTTGCATTTTCTGATACCAATTCGATTCTCTAACTACAATTCTCTAATTACGTTTAAGTTTTTATTTGTTTGTTTGCAAAGCCTTAAGTAGCTGACCTGTATTGAATTACAGGTTTAAAGAATTTCCAGGGGCATCTGGGTGGCTCAGTCAGTTAAGTGTCTGACTCTTGATTTCTGCTCAGATCATGATCTCACGGTTTGTAGGTTCGAGCCCTATGTAGGGCTTTGTGCTTATAGCGTGGAGCCTGCTTGGGATTCTCTCTCTTCCCCTCTCTCTGCCCTTCCCTCATTCATGTGCATAAGTGTGGGTGCTCTCTCTCTTTCTCTCTCTCTGTCTCTCTAAAATAAGTAAATAAACATTTAAAGAATTTCCAGTTTTAATCACTTCATAAAATACATATCCTTGTTGCAAAAATAAATTAGACCCGAGCACCACTTATTTTTTTTAAAATTTTTAATGTTTGTTTATTTTTGAGAGAGAGAGAGTGCCAGTTGGAGAGGGTCAGAGAGAGAGGGAGACACAGAATCTGAAGCAGGCTCCAAGATGTCAGCACAGAGCCTGATGCAGGGCTTGAACCCATGAACCGTGAGATCATGACCTGAGCTGAAGTCCGGCACTCAACAACTGAGAGACCCAAGAGCCTCAATACCCAAGCAATCTGTTTGAGCAACTCCACGAATAGAAACTCTCCATGGTAGAGGGTTGTATAATTGACTTCAAGGGCCACAGTAACATTCAACAATTTAAAAATCATTTTTATGAATGATTCTATTTCACAAGCTTTCTAGTGGCCAAGTCTTCATTCCATTCAATGTATTTCTGCCACTGCCATAATTCTTGGTTAGGCAGACGCAGAATCAAAACATGCTAACCAAGATTGCCATTATTTATGCGGCAGGACCCATGTCTGTACATATTTGCCCAGACCCCAGCCGTGTTTCGTGCAGTTAGTAGTAACCGCCGAGTTCCAGAGCTGTGCATCCGCCATGCAGGGTTGGGCGAGGCTTACACTTACACCACGGCAGGAAGGTGCGTGTGTGAGCATGACCCCGGCTGGGCTTGGTAAACCCAATTATTTCAAGGAATCCTGTGATTGTAGCAATTAAGCTTTGAACCTGAGTTGGGGAAATATTTGAGAACATATTGTGAATATTGAATATTAAGGAGCTTTTGTCAGTGGAGATGTCTGTGCTAAGATAAAGAAAGAACAAAACTTGTTTTACCAAGTGGAAAGCTCTTATAGGCACATGCAGCAGACATACACCACAAGCACCACACACACACATACCACACACAGAGCACATGTATACACCGTTCACACACATGCCGCACACACTTATGGCACATATATACACCGTACACACACATGCCATGCACACATACATAAAACACACATCACACATACACCATATACATAAAACATACACACAGGTACCATACGTGCAATATACACATAAAACATGCACACATGCACACACACCACAAACTACATAAATGCACTACTCATACACATAACACACATAATACATGCACACTCTTTGGAAGGGTACAGATGCCAAAGGAGTATGGAAAGACCCAGGATTAAACCTCAATCGAAAAGCAAAAGTAGCCAAACTCCCCCTAAGCTGACTCTCCAGTGTTGAATTGTTCCATGGCCTACAATACTTTATTTCAGAAAGAGGTTTATTCACGAATAATTGCACAAATTACACAGAAAAAGAAATGATGGTAATTTTGATCAAAAACAGATCTTATCCCTTCTAAACAAAACATACATTTTGTGGTACAGAACACAATAAAATCTAGGCAGGCTCTTTCTCTCTGCTGACTTTAAAAGACAAATGGCTTTTGTGATGGTAAAATTTTTCCTTATGAGATCATAATGGTGTCCCGGTGCGCATAAATGCTGCTTCTGTTTTCTGTAACTATTATAAAAAAAATATTTCAAGACACTCTCTCCTCGGGAACTCAGACATTCCCATGCTCTCCCCAGGTGGGGACAAAAGCTAGCTTCTGAGAAGTGATTGCAGAGACATTTATCCTGACAAGGAGACCTGTACGAGGCAATTGAGCTGTTTGTTCAAATGCTCCAAGGCTTTTAAAGATGACAGTACCTCTGCAGACAATGGCCGCAGACCTGTCACTTGCCATCGTCCAGAAGGTGAGCAGTGAATGTTGGAAATGATCGTAGGGGAAAGAGAAGATGCCCTTCTTTACACCTGACCTGATACATGCACACCTTGGGCCAAAGGACCCTGAAGAATGCAGTAGGGACACAATCAAGTGCATTGTGATTTAAAACCAGCTGCTGGGTGGGTGACAATGCGGGCATCACAAATAGCATCTTTCTTTTTTGTCTCTGGGTAAAAGAAGATTGTTCTACAGCTCAGCCAAGGCCAGGACCTCCATCTCCTCTGGGAAGTCTAGAAACCACAGGCGAAATGATCATTATCACTTATCGTTCAGAGAGAGGGTGTGCGGGGAGATGCACTGTCCCTAAATGTACTGTGTGGTGCACGTGACACATGTGCAGGGGACGGCAGGGGACGGTGGGATGCTCTCATGGTATGCCCTGCCACTGACATCTGTTAAAATCCTTCTTCATCAGTCCATCCATCAGTCAGAAGTGTTCACACACTTGCCTTTACAAAACTCTCATATTTACATTAAAAGCCTATCTTATTCCCTGAGAATTCTCACGTGCTTGTGTGTACATCTGTGTGTGTGTGTGTGTGTGTGTGTGTGTGTGTGTGTGTGTGTGTGTTGGGGAATGTCTATAGGAGGGAGATCCCAAGTATTGCTAGAAGCCCCTGGCAAAATTTCAGCATGGGCACCCCAAGCTGTATCTGGTTTGGGGGAGGAGAATCTCTAGAATTATTTTTTCTTTTTGCTCCAGGATGGCCTGCTGAGATGCTGACCAGTATCAACAGGTATTGAGAACATGGGGTCCCCATTCCTGCCACAAGGACTCCTCGGCTCTCCCCCCCCCCAGGCCTTGTTGGATATGTACCCTGCTTCCCACAAAACCCACCTAAATCTCTTGGATGGATGGATGGATGCATGCATGCATGCATGCATGCATGCATGTATCTACATGATAGATAGATGATAGATAGATAGATAGATAGATAGATAGATAGATAGATAGATAGATGATAGATAGATAGATACTTAAATATGTATACATACTGGGTCCTTTGTACCCCCCACTTCACTGGACTAAACTCTGCCCCTGCATGGTTATCCACCACAAAAAGACAGAATCCTTTATCCCTGAGAAGGTCTCTTAGATGTAAGATGACTGTCAAATCTGAGAATTTGCCTCCTTGTGAGTTTCTCACTGTAGCCAAGGACATTTCTTTATGCTTTTTTCCTGATGAATAAAATCATTTCCATCTCTAGAATATTCATTAACACAGAGAACTAACTCTTTGGCCTTTGTTATCTTAAGTTATTAGATGGAGGTAAGACAGAGGTTTAGTTACTAGGATACCAGATCTCATCTCTCTCCAGCCCTCATTATAGGGGTGCGCAGCTCTCCAGGAAGATTTATATTGTAATTACATCACCTCTACTTACAATATGTGCTGCCCTTAAATAGTATCTAACCTTTGTCATAAATAAGCCGTTAGGTGACTCAGATGTTTTCTAGGATCTACAATGGTATAATCAGCTGCTGGTCCTTATGTTTTTAGTTTTGTGTATGCTTTTATTTTTCTAAGTTTATTTATTTATTTTGGATAGAAACAGAGACAACATGAGCAGGGGAGGGGCAGAGAGAGAGAGAGGGAGACAGAATATCCCAACCATGCTCCACACTTCCAGCACTGAGCCAATGCAGGGCTCAAACTCACAAGACCATGAGATCATGACCTGATCCAAAACAAAGAGCGGATGCTTAACTGACTGAGCCACCCAGGAGCCTCTGTTTCATATATGCTTTGAAATATTCACATAAAATATATATGTACGGATATGTGCTTACATGTATACATGAGAAGGAGACAGAGATTAAAAGGGGAAGAGAGCTAGACAGACAGGGACAAGGAGACAGAGAGAGCTCATGTCTAGATGGTTCTGGGTGCTCTGGGTGAGGCCGAGGGCCTTCCTACTCCCAATTTAGGTCTCGGCTTGGCTTCTACCCTGTGGTGTACATAGTAGGGGGTATTCTGCTATTGGTAGAGGGAAGAAGGAGAAGGTAATGCCATTTTATCTTATTTTATTTTACTTTATTTTATTATTTCATTGGCTTTTCTTTTCTTTTGCAGCAATCATAGAGGCAACATGAACACAACGCAGACGAGGAACTGATGCCCACCACTGCTCCATGCCTCCAAACGAGAGAGCGAGGTTAAAACGACTTCGCAGCTAGGTAAAGGGGCAACACCAGCACCGAGGAAAAGCATCTTCCCGAGAGATGTTGTGGCTTCTGGACAGTGGCTGTGGACACACAGCTCATCACAGCTCTTCGTGGGGACGCCCCCTCCCTGTCTTCCAGCGGACCGGGCCACTCTGCTCCCAGGGGAAAAGGCGGTGACACACCCAGACAGACTTGCTTCTTACATCCCTGAGGAGTGTTCTCTGAGCAGCGGGGTGGAGAGCGTTCCCAGTCACATCCCTGTGGCAGATAAAATTATGAGTTTTGCTGGGTTTTGCTTAAAACAGGCTTTAACATATGCCAAAATGCAGCTCTTTTAGAAGCCAATCTGTGGGCGTATAAAGTATCTCACATAAATATTCGGCTCTGCGATGGGAGGATTTGAACAAAGGTAACACAAGTGCACAGCAAACATGTCACAGGTTCTAGCTTTATTTCTGAAAGGAAAATCTGAGCATCAGGTTCAAAGTTAAGAATAGGCCGGGCTGGTTTGTCTGTTTTTAGCCCTGCTGATAGCTGTCTGCTGGTATCTCACTGGGGCTTTGATATGCATTTCCCTCCTGACTAATTATGTTAAGCATCTTTTCTTTGTCTTCCATATTATTTCCTTTGGTGACTGATCTGTTCAAATGCCCCTCCTATTGTCTGATTGCATTGTTTGTTTTCTTTCAATTGACTTTTTGGGGGTCTTTATATATTCCTGGTATACGTCCTTTGTCAGACACATGATTTCCAAATAATTTTTTCCTTGTTCGTGGCTTATCTTTTCTTTCTCTTAAATTCCTTAAAGTATTTTAAATTTTAATTTTTTAAACTTTTATTTATTCTTATTTTTTACATCTTTTTAAAAAATATAATTTATTGTCAAATTGGCTTCCATACAACACCCAGTGCTCATCCCAACAAGTGCCCTTCTCAATGCTCATCCCCCGTTTTCTCCTCCTCTCCACCCTTCATCAACCCTCAGTTTGTTCTCTGTATTTAAGAGTCTCTCATGGTTTGCCTCCCTCTCTCTTTGTAATTTTTCCCCCCTTCCCCTCCCCTATGGTCTTCTGTTAACAGAAGATCTTTCTCAAGATCCACATATGAGTGAAAACATATGGTATCTGTCTTTCTCTGGATGACTTATTTCACTTAGCATAATAGCCTCCAGTTCCATCCACATTGCTGCAAATGGCCAGAGTTCATTCTTTCTCATTGCCAAGTAGTGTTCCATTGTATATATGAAAGTGTCACACATACCCGGGAAATGACATAAATCATAACTATACAGCTCCATGAATGACTTCCAGGTGATCGCATGCAAGTCACCAGGTTAGGAATAGAGCTATGTCAGCCCACTGACTGTCCCCCCAAGACCTTGTGATTGGTGCCCTAAGTGACCACCGTGCTGCCCACTGAGATCACTAATTTTGCCTCTTTTTGAATTTTATATGCGTGCTTTGTGTCAGCCTTGTGACTGTGATCTGGCCAATTGTGTGCAGCAATGGTAGAAGCCAAGTCCATGTGTGGGTCACGATAATTCCTTGTGTTCCTCTCCTCATTCTCCTCTTCCTTCTTGTCCGAAGTTGCCAGGACCCAGCAGAGGGCCTGAGCTTAGTGGAGGGTCTGGGGCCCTACATCACCCTGAGAAGGATCACCAACCCAAACCAACCCATTGGACTACTTTGCCTGTGAGAAGTGACTTCCATTGCGTTAAACCTGAGTTTGGAGCTGTTTGTTACCTCTCTGAACGTCTCCTGGCAACACAAACTTGATGTGTTGCAATAATATCATATTATCGGGGGTTTTAGATTTGTAAATTTTTTAGTACTCCTTCCTCTTTTAAGTTTATTTATTTATATTTTAGAGAGAGAGGAGGAGAAAGAGAGAGAGAGCACAAGTAGGGGAGGAGCAGAGAGAAGGAGAGACAGAAGACAAAGCCGGCTCTACATCATCAGCACTGGGCCCAGTGTGGGGCTTGAACTCATGAACCGTGAGAGCATGGCCTGAGCCGAGATCAAGAGTCAGATGCTTAACCAACTGTGCCACCCGGGCGCCCCTAGCACTCCTTCCTGCCTTCTTTTTTATTCATGAAAGCATTATGTATTTTCTGTATTTTTTGCCTAATTTTTATCAATTTTTATTTTCAAATGAGGAGATTCTTAAAATTGTCAATCAATTCAGGCCTGAACATTTTAAAGAGAAAATATGACCGTTGACGTAGCTCACGATGAAACATTACCTCAAGGCATTGGGGCACCAGCAGCTCTCCTGCCATCGAGCAGATCATCCTTTATGCTCCCCCCTTCCCTTCCCTTCCACCCCTGCTTCATGTGATGGCCCGGCAGCAACTCACCCGTTTCCTTGTGTATCTCTCGTCTTCTGCCCTGCGTTTCTCCACCTCTACAGGACCTAGCCTGTGACAGGATGAGACATAATGTGGAGCAGAGAAGAGCCACCTGGCCAAGGCCACTTTAGACCATCAGACCCGTGCCGACCCAGCAGCTGACTACAGCCACATGAGCGTGCCCTGGAAAGATCAAAAGATTCCGTCAAAGAAGCCCAGCCAAATGAGTAATCCACACAATCAGAAGTTAAATAAACTGTTCTTTTAAGCCACTACATCTGAGGTTGGCTTGTTACACAGGAAAAAAAAAAAAAAGTATTGGATGTACCAGCATTCTTTTCAATTCTCATCAAGATTCATTGTCATTGAAGATGGACAGCTCCAGCCACACAAAGTCACGCATCGCCCTAGGCTAAGTTAACGACATCATTTTTTTACCATCTTCTCTGTAAACACATAGACCATGACCTTGCTTGTATTGACCTAGCAAAAAGCCATGCTGTGTCACTGTATTGATGCCAGCATGCTGGTCAGACAGAAACACAGGAAACCCTATGTGGCCCATGGAGTCCCATGCCAAAAAGTGGGAGGTAAACATTGGAAGACACAGGGGCCCAACACATGGTGATGCCTTTAGGGCCCAATGTAGTATCTGATAGTTTAGGAAATCCTTTCCAATTTAAAGAGCTAGTTACTGCAACTTGTATCCACTCAAACCGAAAAGTGACGCGGCATCTTGAGGGATCTATTAGAGGCAAAGTATGCCGCCATATGCATAAACTCTCCTCTTACAGAGTTTGCGGCCAGTTATGGCTTCAAAGACTCAGCGCTGAAGTGACTTGATGGTGGCAGTAAACAAATCCGAATCGTGCAAGTGGTGACCTGTAGCAGGTACCCTGGGCACTCAGGACGACTGTCCCAGAGCCCATCTTTGGCTTCAACCAGAACCAGAGTAGGCGGTTTAAAGCAAATTCACACTCAGCTTGTGCTCACAGTCTCTCATCTCCAATGTGCACCCCACACGTCTCCCTTTCAACTCTGGATCTTTTTCTGATGACCCATTGTCTGGTTGGCCCACCTGCCAATGTGGTTCAGAAGGTGGGGGACTGAAGTCTCCTGCAGGCAAACTTCAACCAGTGCTCTGTGGAGCCCAAGGAAAATCGTCTCAGCCTGTCATCCTTCAGACAGGCAATTATGAAGGAGTCTCTGGTTTTCAGGATATTCCAGTAGAAGTGAATTCCTAGGCAGCTGTAAGAATGAAGATTAACATAGTCTCAGAAAGTAATTGTTTTGTATTTTACTTGCAATGCATGTTTTTATAGGAATTTTATATAACACACGTACACAAGGAAATGGGTCCCTCATAATACTAGAGGAAGCATACATTTTGCATCTCTTCTCATGTATCAAGTCTTTGTTGAGCATCCTCTGGACACAAGAAGCTCATCTTGGCAAAGGAGACGTAACAACACACAAACCAAACAAATGCCTCATTTTCAGCTGGCAAAGTAGTGTACGAAATGTTATAGAAATAGAGCTTTTGGCGCAAGCCCTTAACTCAGAAAATGTCTCTTTACTGATGGCAGGTACATTAGTTAGGGGAAGAAGTGGCCCATTTAGACTCTGCAGCTTTCCAGTTCCAATGCAAAATAAAAAATTGGTTCCAAAGGCATATGTTTCCGTAATGCGGGGAGGCACACAACTTTCAAGCATCTTCCTTAAACACCTCAAGGGCAAGTAAGTGGAAAATATGGCATATTTACCACTGTTGCCACTTTGTGTTTTATATAATCTGGTGCTTTTTCATTTGCATTTTCCAAAAAGGGTGGGAAGGGGGTTCCTGAACACTGTAGAATGTAATGGCTTTTTCATTTTAAAAACTACCTTTGTTCTGAAAAAAAAACATAAACATACACAATAGTAGAGAGAATATACTCCTCGCCTCCATTTGTTTAACAACCAACACAACAATGGCAACAAGGGTCATATTTGCTTTATCTTCTCAGGCTCCATCTCAAGGATGGATTTCTAGAAATGAAATTTTTAGGTGATATTTAACATGCTCAGCAATGGGGATTGATTACTGACTTGCTTCCAAATTTGTTTCTACCTTACTGATCTTCCTCAAGTAATATGCAAGCTTTCTTTCTTTTTCTGTATATCCTTGTGAAAAGTTATAATATCAGATCTTATAACTTTGTCAATAGGATGGATCTGAAATAGCTCATGGATTTGTTGCAATTTTCTTTCTGATTTCTAGTGAGGATGAGGATTTTTTCAAGTTAATGGAACACTAATACTTAACTTTTACAAGTAAATTGTATAGTGAGCCCCTTTTTCCACTGTTAAAAGTCTTTTTATGTAATTGATAATAACTCTCACTACACTATTATTCATGCTCTTAGTATCCTCTCCCTGTCTGTGATTTTCTCTTTAATCCTGTCTATTGTTTTTGTTTTTACAGAGATGCTGGATTTAATTTTAAGTCATGTTATCAGAATTTACCTTTAAGATATCTACCCTAAATTTTATGTCATGATTTGAGATGTACTTCCCTTGAGGCTATGAAGATTTTTTAAAATTTTCTAGTAAGAGTTACACTTATTTTCACATTTATGACTTTAATATATCTGGAACTAATGCTGAGAATAGCAGGAGGTATGCATCCAGTTAAGTTTCTTTTATGTTTATACTATGTCTTATGTGCAAAGTGGATTCACTTAATGCTATCTCTGAAGTATTTCTTCATTTACCCACAGATTCAAGATGCAATCTCTCTCATATACCAGATTTCCGTCATAGATAGAATATTTCTAAACTTTTTTCCTTAACAAAGCAGCTTTTTTTTTTTTTTTTTAATTTCTAGGAGAGAGAGAGAGACAGCGTGAGCAGGGAAGGGTCAGAGAGAGAGGGAGTCACAGACTGAAACAGCCTCCAGGCTCTGAGCTGGCAGTCAGCACAGAGCCCGACGCGGGGCTCGAACCCACAAACCGCGAGATCATGACCTAAGCTAAAGTCGGACGCTTAACCGACTAAGCCACCCAGGCGCCCCAACAAAGCAGCTTTATAATATCAGTGGATATCTCGAAGGACAACCAAGATTTCCATATTACTTTATATCATTATATTGGATATATTTTCCCTTCTAGTGAATTTTAGAAAGAGTATGTTACATGGAAAATTCTTTTAAGATTTAATTGGTTTTCACTTAATTTGTATATTCATATGGAGATGATTAATAATATTGAAATACTAAATCTTCTCATCCATGAAATGGTATATGCCTACATTAATTTTTTCAGTATCTCTAATATTTTATAAAATTTTATAATTTTTATCCATAAAAATGTTTATATTCTCCTTACTACTGAAGAATGTGGCAACTATTCTGAATTACTTTATTTGTTAAATTATTTTTAATTTGGTAATTTCAGATTACTAGGAATGCTATTTGTTTTTCTATATTAATCATACAGCCAAAATTCATTGCTTAAACTCTTATCTACCCTAATAGTCTTTCTATATTTAAAATTGTTCTATGTTTACCAAATATATTTTCTGTAATTAACCAATATACTTCTCTCTCTTTCAGGCTAAGAACTTTAGGCACATTGTTGCATAACAGAAATGGTTCTAGTTTTAAATTTTATGGGAATTGCTTTAATGGTTTAATGTTATGAGTATAATTTATTTCAGTTTTAGTGACCATATTGTTATAATTTAAGAAGTTCTTTATTATTTATTGTTTGTCAAGAAGTTTACCAATCTTAAATGGTTGCTGAATCTTATTTATCTATGTATTTTCAGATGATCCTATAAATTCTCTCATTTAATTAGTTAAATGTAAAAAAAAATAAACTTTTTAAATGTTAAAACATTCTACAATTCCTGGAAAGAGCTCTAACTAATCATAATGTTTAACTTTACTTGCATTTCTAGATTTAATTTATTAATATTGTTTTGAGAATTTTTGCTTCTGTGTTTATACATGGAAGTGACCCATTTTTTAAATTTTATTCTTGCTATCAAGATTATAACCATACCTCATAAAATGAGTTTTCTAACTTTCCTTATTTTTTCTTTATATCGTTTACATAAGGAGTATACATTCTCTGCATAGTATAAACTTCTGTGAAACATTTCTTTTCATTCTCAATAGACAAAGGTTTTCATTGTGATGGGTATGGAATTTTATGATGCTAATTCTTCATCTAGCAAGATATTCATATTTCTCCTTTAATTTATTATTACTAATTATATTTTTTGTTTTTCAATTGTTAAACCAAACTTGAATTCTTGCCATAAATTTAATTTGGCTTTATACTTTTTAATTTGCTGACCTCAGTTTGCTAATATTTTTTAAGGATTTTTATATGTATATACACAAAAAGTTGACCTGTAATTTTATTTCCAGCAGTCTCTTGTGGTTTAGTAACAGTATTTTAAAAGCCTTCTTTTTGTATTTTTGGCATGATGCAATAGACACTTTGAATTGCTTATTTATAGTATAATACTGATATTGGCCCTGGGACCGTTATTTTGTGGAGCACCTTGCAGATTTTAGGAACATACACTTTGCGGACACTGGCCAAGAAGAGCTGTCCTGGTGAGGTATCCATACTTCCATACTTCTGCAGTGAATACCGTTTCTTGGACAAAGGTATTACAGGCCCTTTTAGGGAGTTGACTTCCAGACCCTCCACCCCCATGCACTGTGTCCTAAACTTGGTGTGCCTGAGTAGCCTGTGGTTGGCTGTTTCTTCTGTCTTTCGTAGCCTTTCATAATGATGCTACTCCCACCCTACAGAGGAAGCAAAGCTCTGACTCATCCCATCCTCCTCTGGTTCATGGCTTTGAGCTGTGCAAACCTCCAGGCACCAACCTCAGACACGATCTAGAATTTCCACTTCTAAGGAAGAATCCCAGGAGAGCAAAGAAAAGAAACTTCAGTAAGAAAGATTGAAGTGTAGCCTATTCGGCTTGGCAAAAAGAGAAAAAAAAAAGTCACAGAGAGGCTCTGTGTCTCTATTTATCTTCCTATCTATCTACCTATCTATCTATCCACATAGATCTATCATCTCTCTACGTATCACCATCTATCTATCATCTACCTGTCTTCAAAATAGAATTCAGTGGTGATAACACTATTGTGTGCTATCTATTATCATGTTTATTGGTAATAAAACATGAAGTTATTTTCTGAAAACATATAAATCTGATTTGGCAAACATGAGGACTTCTTATCAACCTGTCTGCACATTTTCCTCTAAGGAATGAGGCAAACCTACACTTTCAACAGTTTGGTGAAAATAGATTTAATCTTAATACACAGTACACAATAAGAAATATACATTCTTTGCAAATATTTAAAAGTATTTAACAAATTTTAGATGTTTATATAAAAATGCTTCAGTGGACAATTCTTTTTCAAAATTAGTTTAGAGGCAATGACAATGCAAATGAAAATATTGAAAAACTCTGGTCTAAGAGATAATCCCATTTCTTTAACAAGGACAGAAGCCATACCATATGTTATATACAATTTTCTGTATGTTAAAATAAGACATATGTGCACTTAGTTTTGTTCACCTACTGTTTGGCCTTGTAAAATCCCAAATGATGAAACAATGCCAACTATAAATCAGAATTTTGCTAATTCAGAGAGACCAACTATATTAGAGTTCTCTAGAAGAAAAAAGAAACCCGAACCAATGAGAGAAAGAGAGAGAGAGAGTGAAATTGCTTTAGTCTACCAACTTAAATGTTAATCTAATCTAAAACATGCTTTAACAGAAATTCCTGAAATACTATTCAACCAAATATCAAGATTTCTCATGGATCAGCCAAATTAACACATAAAATGAAGCATTACACTGACTATAGTTGACTCTTCGACAACGTGAACTTGAACTGCACTGATCCATTTATACGCAGCTTTTTCTCCCAATAAATACAGTATGGTATTGTAAAAGTATTTCCTCTTCCTTATGATTTTCTTAGTAACATTTTCTTCTCTCTCATTTATTTTATTGTAAGAATAGAGCATATAATACATGTAACACACATAATATGTTAATTGGCTGTTTATGTTATCATTAAGGCTCCAGTCAACAGTAGGCTGTTAGTTAAGTTTTGGGGGGAGTCAAAAGTTATACACGAAGTTTTTACTGTACAGGGGTGGGTGCACCTAATCCCTTGTTTGCAAGGGGCAAGGATATATTATGCATTGGCACATCTTTACCACTAAGCATTAGGAAATCCCTGGGTAAACATTAGGAGACCAGCAGCCTGATTTCAGTTCTCTTATTTATAAACAGTGACTTTATGTAATTACTGAAGGTTTCGGAGTCTTGATTTCATCTTCTATAACAAGAGTAAAATATTTGTCTTTTTTTATCCCATAGGGATGTTATACAGAAGTTGATTGTCAATCCAAAATTGCTTTGTAAATTCTATTATAAAAAATCATGATAGGTTGTTCATTCAGGACATATGCTAATGAATTCACTGTCTGTATGTTAATATCATGTACAAAACCTAATTTTAATTTGCAGACCACAAAACATTCCTTGTTGCAAGCCAGTCAACTGATCTCCATTTTTATTCAGTGTAGGTAGTCTTTTTTTTTTCTTGTTTTCTCTCTTTCTTTTTCAAGATGAAGAGTATTTGTTTATTTCATTAGGAACTGATTTTTCACACACTGAGTCCAGGATGACACCCCCAAACTTCTCCATGTAGAGGCAGGAGGCTGTCCTTGGGTGCAGTTGGTTTAGCAGATGGTTCCGGAATCTCAAGTCTTCACAGAATTCCATCAGCAGAGGTGCCTGCTGAGTCTGGCACCTATTTTTCTCCTAATTTCTCCAGTAGTTTCATTTCTTTTAGGATTGGGCATGAGGGCCAAGAGTTAAGCAACTGCTAGTGGTGCCAACATATAAAAAGGCAGGAAAGGATGGGTGTCCCTGGAACCACTGAAGCGGGTGTCACCCTCTATGTGGTGCCCATTAGCATTATTTGTTTTGCTTCTTCCCTAATTAAAAATAGAGTGGGTAACATTTCCTATACAATACTTGTTTTCTTGTGTGTGCCTCATGTTATTTATATGTTCAACTCAAAGAAAATCTTAGCTCTTGTGAGTTCATTCATTCTGTGTGGCTTTAATGAGCTCAGTGGTAATGTCACAGTCAAAACACCATGCACTGCTTTGAACAGTGGGGGTAAAGGTGGAAAATAATTAGTATCTATTTTTGGTCTCGAGGTCCATCAGAGTCAATAGGAAAAGAGGGGAGCAGAGAGAGTAATCAGGAAAGGACTTTGCCCAGCAGGATGCAGATTTAATTAATTTACCCCAAGCTAACCTGAAAAGAGAGGAAAATGGACTCTACAATAAAAGAGCATGCTTATTTTAACCACTAAGCTTATTTTCTCAGAAGCTTAGTTTTAACTCTTTAGACAACAAATCTAGCTTATTTTAATGAAGACAATGTACAAACTCAAAGCCCCTCAATAAGGTATATTAATCATTTACTCATATCTAATGAATTCATTTATTCACTTAATCAGATACTAAGGGTTGATGTTAAAAGATTAAATTGCAGGGGTGCCTGGGTGGCTCAGTTGGTTAAGCGTCCAACTTCTGCTCAGGTCATGATCTTATGGTTCGTGGGTTCGAGCCCCGTGTCCGGCTCTGTGCTGATGGCTAGCTCAGAGCCTGGAGCCTGCTTCAGATTCTGTATCTCCCTCTCTCTCTGACCCTCCCCTGCTCATTGTTCTCTCTCTCTCAGAAATAAATAAAAAATCATGTAAAAAAGATTAAATTGCAGTAAAGCAGAGGAGGAAGACTTTTGAGTTAACATTGTTGCAGTGATGACATCAGCTTCCTCTCTCTTACTTTGACAAGAGGCCCCTGATGTGACTTTTAGCAAGTGCAGTTTTTTAATGAGTCATTTTTTGACTCCTTAAAATAACAATATTTTCAATTAGAGCCATAGATGAGTAGTTAGATTGCAAGTCCTGGGTATGTTTCAAATATTCCTAAGGAATCGGGAGAAATATAAATGGTGTTCTATTGATTCCAAAGAGGAGAAAAAATAATTTCAGTAGTCTATGAGCCTTGCATAGAGATTAGCAGTTGTTATTTTAGATTTTTATGTAAACTGGTCACAACTCAAGTAAGTATCAAAGTGAAGAAAGAAAATGGTTTGTCACAATGTCTCAGGGGTGAAGTTCCCGTGAAATCCAAAAACTCCTCATGGTCTTTCATCTCAATTGCTGACCTTTCAGGAAAAGAAAGCCTCACCACAGTGCCTACTTGTGCAGAACTCTTTATGAAGAATACACTGGCACAATATGTCCACTAAGTGATGTAGAAGTGCAGAGGACACTAGCCCCTACTGCACGGGAAGCTGATGGTATGTATAATGCATCTGAACAAATGGAAGGAGACTCATGTGACCATGATGATTCCTCTCCCGACCTTACTGGGTCATGCTTTCCTGGATCACCTCTGTACACATTGGTGTGGATGACTCCCCCTCAACACAGCCTAACCTGTGAGGGGCTAGCACAGAAGAGCAATTGCCTTTTAGTGTTTGCTGATTCAACAGGGGCTAACAAGCAGCATTTACTTGATGAATCCTTATCTGTGAAATTATACATTGTTGACATAAATGTGTGGCAATATGGATGTAAATAGTTGATAGTTTGTATACTTAATCCCTGAAGACAAATTTCTACTTGTCCATAGAGTTAGAATTCAACTATAGATCATGATTCTGACATTCATTGTAATGTGCCCTATGGGAGATGAGTACCCTTTCTGAGAAGTTTTCTCTCCCTGGACCTTAGGGATGCATTTACCCTCCACATAGTACATCACTTGCAAGACTCTATTTATAGTGGTTTTAATGGGTTGTCTTTGGGGGACATTAGTGGATAGGATTACAGAATCTCAAATCAAAGAGACCATCTTAACTTTCAGATATTAATTCTGTGACCACTGATAAGCCACTTGGGCCTTTCAAGTATTAGTTTCCTCAACTGTAAAGTGGTGACAATACTAAATACCTGTAAGGTTGTTTTGTGGCTCCAAAGGAAAAATGTAAGTAAGAATTTCAGCCTAAGGATGCCTTGGTGGCTCAGTCTATTGAGCAGCCGGCTTTGGCTCAGGTCGTGATTTCTCAGTCCATGAGGTCGAGCCCCACGTAGGGCTCTGTGCTGACAGCTCAGAGTCTGGAGCCTGCTTCGGATTCTGTGTCTCCTTCTCTCTCTGCCTCTCCCACACTTGCACTCTGTCTCTCTTTCTTTCAAACATAAATAAACATCAAAAAATTTTAAAAAAACAAGAATTTCAGCCTGAAAACAGATCCATTTGTGACATTCAAACAGTAACTATCATTAAGATTAGTTAATTATTCCTTTGTTTATTAATTACCCAATAAATTTTAATGCTTTACATATATAATGCTTTTTGCTTCCCACTAATTTTCATCCCCTTGTGGACAATATCACCCAGGTTGGCATGGTCTACCTTTTTCTGAGACAAAGCAACCTTGATTGCTCTGTATCTGGAAGGAGAATGGGGCCACCAGAAAGTACACAGATCTCTATGCAAATAGTTTCCTAAAATCTTAGGGACAAGTTGCACACACCCAGGTTCCACAGAAGTGGGAGAGGTACATAGCAAGCACCTTGCATGGCTCATCTATTGTGCCTGGGAAGAATGGTGCCTTATAATTAGATAACTTTCCAAAATGTCTAATGACTAAATGGAGCATGTTGGAGGTAATGGCAGTGTGCTGTGTGGATTTAGGTTGAGTGGGACCAGGAGAGTAAAGATTGCTGAGGGTGCTTTTGGAGTAACATATGTGTGAGAGAATCATGATCTAACTAACAAGAGTAGAGTACGCAGAATGGAGGAAAAGAGAGAATTATCAAAATTGCATAAATCGACAGGTCAAAAGATGATTCAGTGGTTAGACCCTATATCGGGACAGAAGAGTGAGTGCCATTTACATACTGTTCTGTATAAAAGTTGTTTTTGTGACTTGTCATGCACCATCTGCCCAGAGTCGCACATACACAATTGTGGGAGCCTTAGTTGGGTTGAGTTCAGTATCTGGCCTTGGGATCAGAATTGGCCCTCCTGTTCTTGACATCAAGAGGGATTAACTGACCTCACTGCCTTAAGCCAGATCAGGCTAGCCCCCTGGAATCAATCAGGGAAGGAAGAAGAATATACAGACTGTACCCAGGTTCCTACGATTGTGAGGTACGGTAAGAAAAACAGAAAAACCAACTCGCTTGGGATTGCACTTAGGCACACTTAATGACTATCCATAGATCAAACACTAGTAGTGTATATATTGTCCTGGCAGGAGTAGCTAGTGCAAAGTATCAGCTGAGGGGAGGACACTCACCGAGGACCCTGAATCAGGACTTCCAGTCACATGTTTACCATGGGGCTTCCCCAGCCAGAAGGTTGGACGATGCGAGCACCCAGTTTGACGTATTAAGCTTTCTTTGTTCTTCTTTATACCTCTCTCTCTCGGTGTTTATGATAGTTGTTTAATTCCTTATAGTCCCTTTCCTTTATAATAAATAAGGTTTCCATGAAACCTAAAATGCAGCTCTCATAAATTATTTTAATTATTATTATTTAGAACACATACTTAGGACTGTCAGAAAGAATATCTAATTTAAGAAAGAAGTTGATAAATTTTAGTTGCTGTCTATTGATAGATTTATTTATTTGAACTTAGCCACTTTATATATTTAGAGTACTTGTGTATGTTTGTCTCTTATATAGATTTCTTTTTCTTTTTTTTTAAATTTTTTTATAGTTTATTTTTGAGACAGAGTGAGACAGAGCATGAGAAGGGGAGGGGCAGAGAGAGAGGGAGACACAGAATCCAAAACAGGCTCCAGGCCCTGAGCTGCCAGCACAGAACCCGATGTGGGGCTCGAACTCACGAACCATGAGATCATGACCTGAACCAAAGTCAGACGCTTAGCCGACTAAGCCACCCAGGTGCTCCTATACATTTATTTTTCACTCATACTTATTCAAATAAATATATTTAAGTTGTGGGTTAACCAATCAGGCTTAAAAGACTAGCAATAGCATTGGCTATTTATCAAAAATACTTTACTTTATAAAAATAACTATTCAACTGCCATTTGAAATGTGACGTTTTAGCATATATTTCATAATAGAGGTGAGTGTAGTTCTTTTTGTAGAATCATTCTAATGACTAACGCTAGTAGATTTGCAGCCATCCTCATGATACTGTAGCTCTTAATAAGCATGATATCTCTAAAAACATCTTTTGCCTTTTAATTTCTCTGGGCACAAACTGGCAAGATTGTTGTCAACAGTCTATTTCAGAACACAGGACGTTTCCTTCCACATACTGATAATAATCTCAGAGACCCCAATAGAGTGAAGAAATCTCTATCCCCACACTGTGCATTCTATAAAAATTATGTCCTGTGAGAATCAGCTACAGACGTTAGAAAGAGAAATTCGAAAGCAAAGGAAGAAACTCGCGGACACAGTAGACACATAAGAAGTTCAAGTCTAGAAATGGATCTTTATTCCCACAGAGCTTTGCAATGTGTGCTCTGGACGTACTCTATTTTCATCGAGAACCTAAATAGCAGGTAAGTGGCAAAGCCAGTGTTGATCTCATTACACAGGGTTTCTTTGCTATAATCCTATTTTTTTTCCTTCACTGTGGATCTATTCAGTTGTATTTCTTCACATGAAAATTTGGATTCAGTTTAATGGAGGTATTTCTACAGGCAGACAAGCTCCTTAGGGGAAGTTGTAGCCATTCAAAGAGCCAGTGCTGAAAACCCTGACACATGATGCATAGAATAAAGTAGATAAATAACACATACACACCTTAGTTCAGCACACACATCTGCTGGGATTTATTCATTAATCATAGAGACTCGGATTCCATTATGATGTCACAAATCCGCACGCACTCTTTGTGTCCCCAGTTTCCAAACTAACTAAAGGATGTTGGCATGAGAATTGGTTGTATTAATATTCATGATAGTTTTTGTGTTACAGACGTCAGCAGGCACAAACCACATGCTGCAGATTTTGCTCATAAAGTGGAATTCCAATGCATTCATTCTAGCAGGAGGGATAGTCAGACATTAGGTATAAAGAACTTAATCATAACTCAAGGGACCAAGGACACTATGGCCCCTCCTGTGTCTTAGTCCCCAACTTTCTCTGGGAACCCAGACTCGCCCAACTTCCAACCTTTATGAGGGAACTTTATGTGCAGGATAATTGGATACACAACTATGTTTTAGAATGAGTTGGAGAATGGGGCGCCTGGGTGGCTTAGTCTGTTAAGCGTCCGACTTTCGCTTAGGTCATGATCTCGCGGTTCGTGGGTTCGAGCCCCGTGTCGGGCTCTGTGTTGACTGCCAGCTCAGAGCCTGGAGCCTATTTCAGAGTCTGTATCTCCCTCTCTCTCTGACCCTCCCCTGTTCACGCTGTCTCTCTCTTTCCTAGAAATAAAAATATTTAAAAAAAAAAAAGATTTTAGTTTAAAAAAAAAGAATGAGTTGGAGAAGATAAAAATACATCTCGAGGAGACATCGCCATATCTTAGGCAAAATTTATATTATTTTTTATGTTTATTCATTAGAAGCCTCATATAAAATTATACAATTTTCACCTTGTTTCTGGATGTATCAAGTCAGTGGGAAAAAATAAGCATTATTTTTTCTCACTGAATCTTCCATATCTAAATATTAACAATTGAAAATGATATTGACATTCAATGATAGCACCAATGACAGGAATGACTATTGCTACCAGCAAGAGTGCCATGACAGAATAAGAGATTATAAAATACTTAGTATTCTCTCCTGGAATTACCACTGCAATCTTACCCATATAATGCAAATTAAATAGCTAAATTTAATTTCAATTCATTTCAGTTTCATTTGTGGAGAAGAACACATGTTTTATATTTAAGATTAGAGTGCCTAACATAGAGCTTTGCACATAGCAATAGAAGAGTCAAAATGGAATAAATTTAAAGCCTTCTGTCAAGTGAAATAATGGTTTAGATGAAAGCATGAAACAGGATTCTTGCCTTCAAGGAGTGGATAGCCTTAAAGTGGAGTGTGTCCAAGTCATGGCCCTTGGAGGGGTCTTACTCATCAGGATAATATTCATGTCCCAGATCCTACAGTCACATGGAACAGACATTGGTAAACTTGATCCATGGGCCAGATCCTGTTCAAGGTCTGTCATTTTGCAATGTGTGAGCTGAGAATGATATTTACATTTTAAAGGGTTGTTAAAATACATATATACATGCAACAGAGATCTTTGAGGTCCATAAAACTGATATTTACTCTTACCCTTTATAGAAAAAGTTCCCTAAGTTTTGACTTCAAGGATTAGGGTTTCCTGCTTTGTCACTTAATCTGAGCCCCCTTTCCACAGAGTGTGTGCTAGTTGACTTTTCATCTTTGTGATGATTGTTAAGCAAAACTAACAATCCTAACATTTGTCAGTTAAAGGAAAGAATGAATGTTGGTTGAAATATTTTCCACAAATGAAGGGCATATTCACGTTGTTAGGTAGGGAAACACTAATAACAGGACTTGAATATTTCAAATGGAGTAAATCCCCAGATTCTGGTGGGTTAACATAAGAGAAATGTATTTCTCTCTCATATAGCTCTGTCCAAGAAATCACTTATACTTAAAGTATAATAAGTTTGTTACTTATTGCTGCAAGGGCTTCTGCACACCATGGGGGACTTCCACAGGTGCCCTGGATGCGGGTGTTAGAAAGATCTTATAGAATTTGGGCTTTGGTTGGTGATTTGGGAGAGTTTAATGAAGTGGGGCTCTCTGTCACTCTCTGTTGGGTGCAGTCCAAAAGTAAGGATAATCCTATGCATGAGTAGTATCTTAATAAATCTTAGCTATAGGGAGGGCAGACTACCATGAGGCGAAAGCTATAACTGATGAGGAAGAACAATCCCTTATATTAGCTGGAGGACGGACATGTTGGTAATGGTGGTTTGGATGATATTCATGTTTTGCCTGCATTTAGACATGATTACAGACGCTCTTTGTTTTTTCTTTCTTTGTCCATAATCATACTGGTGTTCTGCTGAATCATTCATGTCCAAAGGGAGAACACCAAGACTTGGCTGATAATGCCAGGCCCCACCCCAATGTTGGCGGCTGCTTTGCTCCTTCTGAGGATGCGCGGACCGCTCCTTCTGAGGATGTGCTGTTGTCTGGAGTGCCCTGGTCCAGTAGCACCTCTTAGCAGCCGACATCAGCCTTGGATGAGCGGACTTTCTCAGACAGGTTGGAGGGTGTCTCGTCTTCAGCCGCCACTCCCTGTTTAGAGTTTCACTTCTCCAGATTCTCTCATAATTGTGTCAAATCTGATTTCAATAATAATTCACACACCCCATAACTCAGTGCTTCTGCTCCCCTAATTAAACACTGACAGAGACACACTGAATGCAAATAAGGAAGATTAATCGAAAGCTGTTAGAGAAGAAAATCGATTCCTGGAGATCCCAGCTCCAAATCCGTGTAAGAAGAGGCTGCCCTTCCCAATCATGGCAAAATAATAGAGGTTCGTGCTTTTTAAAAGGCAAACCTGTGGGATTGTACACTGGGGAACTTCAGACGTGTTTGGAGGCAAGATAGCTTTCCAGAAAAAGGAGAATAATTATAGGATATCGAACTGAATGCTGAGTCTACCAGTCTCCTTTGTCCACCCAGCTCTCAAAGTCACAGAAATGCATCCTCGGGTAAGAGATCGGAGAGGTTGACTCCCTGAAGTCTGACCAAGTATATACAACTGCGATCACTGCTTGAAGCATACGACGATCATAAATGATTACATCCATTATGTCTGCTTGATGAACTGAGAATTGACTCACTGGCATTGAGGACCGGCTTCCTTTATACCTGATAATATTCTTTTCTCTGAAATGCGCTTTGAAACCAAAATAACCAATCCAGCTCTCCTTTAATTCATGTTAGCGTGGCATACTTTCTTCCTTTCCACTGATTTATTTGGATCATTTAATTAAATTTGTGCAGGCAGCGTATAGTTGAGTCTTTTTCATTCTATGACAATCTTTTCCTTTAATTTGGATGTTTAGACAATGGATACTTAATGTGATTGTTGATAGAGTTAAGTCTGTGTCTGTCACTTGCGATCTGCTATTATTTGTTCTTTTTTTCTCCTTTACTACATTTTTGTTGTTGTAATTCAAATGGGCATGTAGAAGTTAGCACAGGCACTCTTCAGGTGATATTTTCCCACAGAGTAAAAAAATCTCACAGTAGCATACAATTGATCTCTGAACTACTTGAAAGATAGGGGGCGCCAACCCTCTGCACAGGCACAAATATGTATGACTTTTGACTCCCCCAAAACATAACTACTACTAGCCTAATGTGACCCAGAAGCATTACTGGTAACAATAAGTGTCGATTAGTACATACTTTGTATGTTGTATGTATCATGTACGGTAGTCTTAAAGTAACCTAAAAGAAAGAAAATGTTATTAAGAAAATGATAATGAAGAGGGGTACCTGGGTGATTCAGTCAGTTAAGCATCCAATTCGTTTCAGGTCATGATCTCCCAGTTTGTGATTTTGAGCCCTGAATCGGGCTCTGTGCTGTCAGCTCAGAGACTGTTTCAGATCTTCTCTCCCTCCCTCTCTCTCTTAAAAGAAAAAAAAAAAAAAAAAAAACACCACATTTAAATTATTTTTGTTTTTTAAATAAGAAAATGATAACAACAAGAAAATACATTTATAGTCCTGTATTTCTAGGGGAAAAAATGCACAGATCACACCCATGTTGCTCAAGGTCAATTGTGCTTCCATTTCTCTCCTCCCAACCTTTATCCCTTTGTTGTTACATACTTTACTTTTACCTCCATTTTAAACTCTAGACTATTTTTTGTTACTTTTTGTTTAAACAGCCTATTATCTTTTAAAGAGATATAAATAACATTTTCAGACAGTTTTATATATTTACACATGTGGCTACCATTTCCAGGGCTCCTCACTCCTTGGTAACCTACCCACTTGATTATCATTTTCCTTTTGCCGGAAGGACTTCCTGTAACACCTATTATAACAAACTGGGTAATGGTTCCCAGTTCCCATCACATGCAGAGGGACTGGTAAGGGCTCTCCATACCCACTCACCACCCCAGCTGCTCCGTAAAATGATAACTAGCCCTTGTCATATCAGGGTTATCTGAGCTTACCACCTACATCATGAGTGGGAATCTGGAGATTAATTCTCTTTAATGCTGTGTGTGTTCTCCATGTTGATAAATCAGAAGAACATGTTTTCCTAAAATATTTAAACTTTAAAAATATTGACTTCTGTATAAATAATATGTGGGACGGTGTCTTTCAATTATTCCTCAGGCTTTTATGTAGTGGCTTGAAACATGAGATCAAAGAAAGGATGCTAGAATGTAGATATTTCACAAACTTTCCCAGGACAGGAAATTGGACTCTTTCCACCAGTTGAATCTATATTTTGTGAAAACCTTTTGCCTGGAAAGCTCTTCCCTATTCCATCTGTCTTAGATGACTTGTTCCTTTACTGTCACTTGCTCTTGCTTTAGGCTGTTGGCTATTTCCTGAATTCATTAGGTTCCTGCTCTCCACTGCACATGGTAATGTTCTCTTTCTCCATAATGTTTTGTCCAAAGGCTGCAGAAAATGGTGTGTATACTGCCTCTACTCTGCATTGTATTTAGCTTAGCTTTTATCTGTAACCTGCTTGAAAACTCCACCATTGTGTATTAAGTGTAGGTCTTATAATTCATGCTATAAATGGCTGAATCTTCTGCTCTAGTGAGGAGGGGGAGGCTCTGCAATGGGGTTCCAGCAAAGGTGTGTTTTCCTCCTGAAACTTGTAGGAAAAATCCAGAACATGGGTGCCTGGAAACAGGATCCCCAAGGCGGGACATAAGCTCCGTAAGATACAGAAAGGAGTGTCAGGGCTCAAGGGGAGGGATCAGAGCTGGGGGTAAAATCAGGAAATGGAGGGTCATTGAGAATCTGAGATAAGACATGAGATTACATTTTTCAGCTGTAAAATGGAGAAAGTAACAGGATTCCTGTGAGATAATGCCGGCATGCAGAAAGAGCTACAGTGTCAGTTACTGACAGGAATATCAGAACTAAGAGTCTCAGATCAGGAGTCAGCCTGGATGAGTCTCTAAAAATTCCACAAATGCTTGACTTTGCCTAGTGTCACCAAGTATGGTTCACAGGAGAGCTGGCTGTGCTGAGATGGACAGACACAAGGGAGTGCGAAGATAGAAGCTTCTAGAAGGCAGTGAGGACTTTTTTCCACTCTATTTTTGTTTTTGTTTTCTCACCCTGCAGGATGGGGCACAGTCAGCAAATGTATGGAGTGAATGAATGAGTGAGCAACAATACACTTTTTGAAAGCAGACACTGTTATTACTCATGTCTTCTCTACTCCATCCTCCTTAACAGTCCCTGCCGCTCCAAGGTCAAGTAAAAGACAAGTTGCAAAGGAATTGATTATGCCAATGCCTGACTTTGGTACTGCATGTTCTTCAATGGATCGTGTATGTTGAGTAACCCAGACAGCGTGCCTCTCTGTCTTATATTCTTTGTCTCTTGTTCACCATCCCCCTGGCCCTGCCTCTTAAGGTCACAAGCAGGAATTTATTTACGCAGGTCCTTGACTTTTCCAAGGCAAGAGTATGGCAGCCCCTTCATGTCCTATCCTCAGATGGGACTTCTGTCATTAGGGTGAGAAACCTGGGGCAGAAGTTATAGGAGAAAACTCTTTTGGTGAGGCACGGAGATGTGCCCCAGGGTTGTCAAAGGGCAGTTTGGTCAGCACGATTTATTGAGAGCCTAATCTGTGCCAGGTACCACTCTACCTGTGGAAACAAGACAGAATAATAATTGAATAAGAAAGGAGGATTAGATAGATAGATAGATAGATAGATAGATAGATAGATAGATGATAGGTAGAATGAATTCTCATTGTGCATTTAACATCTGCAGAATCTTGCACAAGTTGTAACAACCACGTAAGCCTCAATTTTTTGATAAAATTATTTAAATGCTTATCTCGTAGGGTTTCTGTGAGAACTAATGAGGTAATCACACATATGTACATATATGTGCATATATATCTATGTATAAACAAAGATGTATTAATATATTTTATATATAAAATATGTGAGTGTATGTAAATACAGATATATCTTTATGTCCATATCTATCTTGGGAAAGAGAAAATGAGCTTAGCACATGATACATGATAAATCTGAGTTCCCTTTTTTCTCAGCTTCTGGACTATAATACTGTGATACTTGCTGTTTCTTTTGTCACCTGAGTCCCAGCTTGCTTTCTAGACTCCTATCAACCTGTAGCATCACTTTTGAACCAGGATGTGGCTATGTGCCTTTCTAAGTGGCTCTAAATGACACTTGAGCTTTCTGGTCCCCTTCACTGCTCCTGATTCACCACCCTTACAGGAAAGCAGTCAGTTGAGGTGGGCTGACTTAGGAGAGACTTTTGTGTCAGCTCATCCAGTCCTCCTTGGACTTTGCGACAAGCTGCCTTCGGATGACAATTATTCTCGGCTGCAGCCATGGCCCCATTAAAGACAGGACTCTAGAGATGAAAAGTCCCAGATCCCATTATCAGCCCCTACTTCAAACATGAACTCTGGGTCTCAGAGGCTCTTCATGTGGCTTCTGCAGCTTAATGATGCCATTAGCATCTCCTACCTGAAGGCAGGACTAATTAAGGCACTAAGACGATGGCCATATTTCAGTTAATTGAGTTCATTTGCTGGTTTGCAAAGAAACACAATTAATAAAATAAGTTGTGCATGTCGCATTTCTTTGCAGGTCGACTTTGAAATGATAACTGTTTGATCTGCGCTGAATAAAATGAGGAAAACAGTTCATGCTGAACTATTTGTAGGCCGAGGTAGTGAACATATGTTTCTAATTTGAGCTAAGAGAAAAGCAAAAATACACAAATTTAGCAAACCTTCGTTCTTGACAACCACTCACAGGATATTTCAGCTAAGAAGTGAGCATATGGCTCAGGAAATAAGGAATCTAGTTGGCTTGGTGTGGAAATTATGTTTCTAGGCTCAGAGTTTCATGACTGACGTGAGCTCATTCTTTCTGAGATGGGCGGAGGTCTTGAACATTTTCTGTGGATTCTCTCATCAGTAAACAGATGCTGCTTATCCATGCAGGTGAATCGGGTGGGGGTAAAATGGGTGTCTCATTATCTTACATCACACTTCAGGTAGGATGAGTTTCACAAGGAGACGATTAGGTCTCTTCAGAGGTTCCACATCTGGAAATGATCAGATGGTTAGAGTTGCTTGGGTAAGTGTGAAGTGTGATGGCAGAGGTGTGTGGATTGCCTCTGGCCTTACAGCTCAAGGTAGACAAGGATTTGGCCACCATGACGCATGGCTTTGAGGGGGTCAGAACATGCCACTTTGGTATGTGGATTATTTCAAGCTGAAACCAATCAGGGTTCATCAGACTCAGGAAGAGCTTTTTACCTCTCCCTTCACTGCCTGAGAGAATTTAGATAAGAGGCCTTTACCAGGAAGAAAGCTATTACTAAATACAACATTTTCCAAAAGACTTACCTGCATGGCATGGAAACATTTGTTTACCAAACATCTGTTCTTCTCAGCTTCCAATGAATTGTCTCCCATCCCATTGAAACCCCTTCTCCTTAGCTCAGGATAGAATATAAGCTTCAATTACGTGACTGCTGGGAATTCTCATATTTTAATGGGGATCCCAAACATACAAAATTTGTTTTCTTCCTGTTAATCTGTCTTATGTCAATTAAATTATTAGATCAGCCAAAGAACCTAGAAGGGAAGAGGGAAAACTTTTCTACCCCTACAGCTTTTTCAGTCACAATTGTTCTTCTATATTCAGATTATGGACAATTTGTTTCATTTCTTGGTTGCATCTGTTTGTTTTTTAATTCCTAAGGCTGTATACACCATACTTACTGTTTTTCAAGGGTAAAGTTTGCCCTTGCTTTGTAATTTATAGAAAAAGATTTTTTTTTAATTTATTTCTGAGAGAGAGAGAGAGACAGTGTGAGCAGGGGAGGGTCAGAGAGAGAGGGAGACACAGAATCTGAAGCAGCCCCAAGGCTCTGAGCTAGCTGTCAGCACAGAGCCTGACATGGGGCCCGAGCCCACAAATGGTGAGATCACGACCTGAGCCAAAGTCAGACGCTCAACTGACTGAGCCACACAGGCGCCCCAAAAAGATATTGTTTCCAAGGTTTCTCTGATGATAAAGATATCTTTTCAAATCCAAAGTAGAAGCCCAATTTTGACGTCCAAGACTGGGTGTTGGGGGAAAATGTCAGTGGACTGGGGTCTCATCGCAAGCACTGTGGTCCTGAACTCAACATATAAATCATGAGAAAGTCCCTTAGTCTCCCAAGGCCTCCCTTTCCCCATCTTTGAACGAGCTGATGGGAAGGGATGAATCCTCAAGGTTTATCCCAGCTCCCAAGTCCTGGAGGTTGATGACAGTGAGGGTAGAATGTCTGTACCTTCCAGACAGAATCTTATGGATTCTTTAGCAGACCAAGGAAACTTGATCTCATGGGGAGGCCACATTTCCAAGAAGAGACCTCTCCGGCTTCCATCCTGATTGGGAGTTCGGGTTGATTGCATCCACGTGGGAGTGCCTGGCTTAGGAAAAATGTATACTGGTTCTGTTGCTGGACACAGTGGACCATTCATGGCTGGGCAAGGTTTAGACATCAATGTTAACCACAAAAGCCTTCTACTATCCCCAAGTGGTAAGCTCTCTCTGGGTCTGTTTCCCTGTCTCTCATAAGGCAGTGAGAAAGGACTCACCTCCACTTATGCTCTCAGAGAAATGAAAATTTAGTTCTCTGTTGCTGAATTGTTGTCTGATTTGCCCAGCAATCTTACATCAGAATGACTTCATTACCTGAAAATTGCCCTCAAAATTCCAACTCATAGGGGCACCTGGTAGCTCAGTCGGTTAAGCATCCAACTTCGGCTCAAGTCATGATCTCACAGTTCATGGGTTCAAGCCCCGCGTCGGGCTCTGTGCTGACAGCTAACTCAGAGCCTGGAGACTGTTTAGGATTCTGTGTCTTCCTCTCTCTTTGACTCTCCCCTGCTCTTGCTGTTTCTCTCTCTCTCAGAAATAAATAAAATATTTTTTTAAAATTCCAACTCTTATTTATTCAACAGTTAAATAATTCTTAGTGTGCATCCTGTAGGCGTGTTATCTCTTCTGTAGGTGCTGTCTCCTGAGACTGCTAAATGTCTAGTACTTTTCAAATCTCAGGAGTAATTTCTTTGCCGAGATTCAATTGACTTTATTTTTTATTATGGTGGAAAGCAAAGCTGCGGTTAAAAAGTAAATCATAGTTGGGGCGCCTGGGTGGCTTAGTGGGTTGAGTGTCCGACTTTCTCTTAGGTCATGATCTCGCGGTTCGTGGGTTCGAGCCCCGCGTCGGGCTCTGTGCTGACTGCCAGCTCAGAGCCTGGAGCCTTTTTCAGAGTCTGTGTTTCCTTCTCTCTCTGACCCTCCCCTGCTCATGCTCTCTCTCTCTCTCTCTCTCTCTCTCCTAGAAATAAATAAAAATATTTAAAAAACAAGTAAATCATAGTTAACAGAAACATAAGAACCAATAACCAGAATAATCCACAAATGTATGGGTAATGTTGATCTCACTTAGCATCTCAGAGATAAGGGTCTTGTTTTTTCCTGTTTTACTCCAAAAAGACTAATTCCATTATGAACGCACAATGGGATATGTCAGACCTTGTGACCAATACTTTTCCGTGAGGTTCAGAATAAGTTGGGTGTAAAATTTGCCCTATGTGGCATTCCATAGGTACGTTTTCTGAGATAAAGCACAAAGTTTGACCTTTTGGCATTTAGCAATGCAGCATTTGTATTACCTTTAATTCCACTCACCGCTGGAATTGGCAATAATTCCAGTTTTGCAATGGGCCATCGGCTGGGTATGCGATGGTGTTCCTTCCAGGGCAATTCCACATGAGCTCCAAGAGTCTTTTTCCCATCCTACATCTCCTTACCATAGTCCGCTCCATCTGCTGTAGGCCTCCACAGGCTAAATTACTGATCACTATTGGCTAAGAAAAGCCCTCACAACTCATACTGGATAAAATGACCTTCCAACCCACCAGCCCAGTTCCACAGTTCACCCCAGTGAAAGTGCTGGGGACCTGCTTCTTTGGGAAAATTCTAATGCAGTCCTTCAGGTTAACTTCTTGGAAATCTCAGTGAGAAAGAAAACCTTTACAGGAAATTAGCACAGGAAGAGAATTAGATGCTTAAGTATGTTTTGCATCTCATCCCCATGAAAACCAACTTACGTGATGTTTCATTTTGCTTTCTCACAAACGTTGATAGATCTTGCAACAGCTGGGATAAACGTTCTGATGCTCCCGGAGCCAGTGGGCTTCTCTCTCCCACCTCCTCTGAAATCAGCTATTGCTGGAAGAAAACAGGGTGTTCTGAAAATACAAGGCTTGCTGCAAAACTCCTAAGACTTTGAGGGCTTCTCACTACCAGGAGAAACCAATCATTGTGTAATAGAGCCACAAAGGATGGCTGGAAGCCCTCCCAGGAACCCCATCCTGTGGCAATGGTAAAGCCAGCAGAGACTCCTTGAACTGGACATTAAGTGCTTGTTTGTAAGAACTGCTGGAGATTCTAAATGCAAACCTAACAAGCCCCTCTCATTTGGAACTTCAAATGCATATTCTTATTTTGCCAAGAATATGACCTAAGGTGTCAACAGGACAACGGGCATCTACTCTCGCACATCTTTGTTTCAAAGGTAGGTAAGATGCTGAGAATTCATCTCTGATTAACATAAACATGAACATGGGGATTTAGGTACAATTAATATGTGATTAATCCATATGAGAACAAACACAGAAATGCTTTCAACTTGGAGATAGGTCACGATTCCAACTGCTTTGTAAAATGTTTAATGATACATAGTACATTCTGAGGTCCATCTGATTCTGGGAGTATAGCATCCTCTGTTACTTTATTCAACTGTATTTCTTTCAAAAGGTTTCAGTTGTCATTGTTTGATGAGGCTGTTAATAGTCTCTGATAATTAAGAAGCAGAAATGAACTTTTGCTGACTATATCTGAGTTTGCAGATATATGTGATTGATTGTTGCCCATCCTAGGCAGCCTTGAGAGTGAAGAATAGTGATTAGATGCCAATGGCTGAGGCTTATCAATTCATTTAATCAAAGCATGGGTCCAGTCGGCCTTGTAAGCAGGCATTGTGCTCAGCACTGGGGTAAGAATGGAGAGAGCGCAGTCCGTCTCAGGAGAAACCCTTGGTCTGGTAGCAAAGAACATTTTTTAAGGTGTATTTCTTTATTTTGAGAGACAAGAACCCACACACGTGCAGGGGAGGGGCAGAGAGAGAGGTAGAGAGAGAATTTCAAGCAGGCTCCTCACCATCAGCACTGAGTCTGACCCAGGGCTCCAACTCATAAAACATGAAGTCATGACTTGAGCTGAAATCAAGTGTCGGGTGCTTAACCGACTGAGCCACCCAGGTGCCCAAGCAATGAAGGACTTTGATTTGAAAGAAAATTAATTCATAATTGTAAGTGCCGTGATAGCTCAGCATGTATAAAATACAGAGCAACTAACTCCCCAACAGGGGCCGAGAGAGGCAGAGAAAATGGAGGTATTTCCAAAGTATGACCATATTTCATCATGGACAAATGGGCTGAAATTTTGAACACTAACTGCTAGAAATTGAGATAGCTCTGATGGCTTTTAACAAAGAAGCAACCACATAAATACTAAAGTTGTTGTTATCAACTCTTCCTATGGGGCCTCTTCCAATTTCATAGTAGGAAGAATTTCCACACCAAAAAATAGTCCCTATGTTTTTCTACAATGGTGTCATATTTCTGCCATTTATGTTCAGATAGATCTTTAATCCATCTGGAGACATTGTTAACTTAATCTGAGTAGTAGTGATACCGTTTTATTTTCTGTATAGGGTGAGCCAAATTTTCCATTATCTGTTGGCAATATAGTTTTTCTATTCTTTTATGGCAGGATCTTTCAACCTCAGCATAACTGACATTCCCGGCTGGATAATTCTTTGTTGTGAGGACTGCTTGTGTGTTATAGAGTATTTAACAGCATCCCTAGACTCTACTACTTTCCTCTCTTACATGCTTATAACTCACCCCTCTCCCCAGTTGTGACACCAAAAGTGTCTCCCAATTGCCAAATGTACCCTGAACTACAAAAGTACCCCTAGTTGGAAAGCACTGCTTTAAAACTACCACTCTGTCCCCATCACTGTGGCTACCGAATAGTCCTTTCTACAAGGTTGGATGAGTCTTGTTTCTTTATTTTCATGTATATTTTTGAAAGATGTTGTCCAATATCTCTCTAATGTCATTCAGCTATTAGTGGATTGTATTAAACTTTATTTATTTGGGGAATATGGATACATTTACAATGTTATGTTTCTCCATTTATTCACTCTTTTTGTATAACTTAATTGACTTTTACAATTTATACATAAAGTGTTCTAACCCTAATTAATCTTAGGTAGTTTATAGATTAATATTAATGAAAATGGTATCTCAAACTGTGTTACATTTCTATTATTTTTTCTAGAATGTTATAAATTTATGTGTTGACCTTTACAGTCACTTTGTACTCACTATTAGACCAAATACTGCTGCTTCCCTCAGTAAATATTCATAAATCTACCTTGCAAAGAATTAGTTGGTTTTTTTTAAGTGATCTCTATGTCCAACATATGGCTTAAACTCACAACCCAAAGATGAAGAGTCACATGCTCTGAGCCAGCCAGGCACCCATCCACAAATTAGTTTAAATTTTGTTGGAGATCTTTATATTTCAGACTTACACACACACACACACACACACACACACACACATACACACTAAACTCCATTAATTTGCTTTCTCTAAAAATGATTGCTTGGATTTTCTTCTTGTCACTGTGGAAAGTAACTATAGAATTAAAGACTTGAAGAATTTTTGACTGTTTTCTTTACTTCCCCCTAATTTAAAAGAACTTTGCCCTAAACTTTCTATTTTGAAACATTATTATAAGTACAGTGTTGCAGGAACCACATACAAGGTTTACTCTAAACCTACAGTATTTAAGACTGAGTGTTGTGTAAGAAACACAAGACCCATCAGTATAGATGAGACATAGACCCGCATGCCTATAGTCAACTTAGTTTTGAAAAGCCCAAAGAGAAATCAGTTGAGAAAAGATAGTCTTTTTGATAAATGGTGCTGGGACAACTGAGTATCCATATGCAAAAAAAAAAAAAAAAAAAAAAGATGAGCAGAAATCTGAAAAAAATCTCACATCTTTCACAAAAATTAATTCAACATGGAACATAGATCCAAATGTATAATACAATTTCTAGAAGGAAACATAGGACAAAAGTCTATTAGGATTCCCTGAACAGTTCTTAAATATAAGACCAAAACAAAATTACTGAAACAAAAAAATAAGTTAGACCTTATGAAAATTAAAAATGTCTACTCTGCAAAGACACTGATAAGAAAATCAAAAGACAAGCAATAGGCTAAGATAAAAGATTTGCAAAACGCATATTCTGATAATGACTGATACCCAAAATATACTAAGACCCCTTAAAACTCAAACATAGGAAAACAAACAATCTAAAAATGGGCAAAAGATTTGAACATACATCTCACCACTGAAGATATATAGAAGGCAAGAAAGCATATGAAAAGAGGCTCAATATCATTTCTCAACTATAAAATAAAAACTAAAGTAACAAGCTATCACTTCAGACCTGTTAGAATGGCTAAAATTTTCAAAAATGACAATAACAGTTTCTGGCAATGATGTAGCTTGTGGTAAAGCAAAATGGTACTGTAATTTGGGGAGACTTTGGTTGTTTTGGACAGAGTTAAATTTAGTCTTACCCTACAGTCCAGCAATTGGTTTGATTTGAGAACTGATATGTGCACACAACCTCTGTACATGAACGTTTCCAGCAGTGTTACCATCGCCAAAAACTGTAAACAATCAAATTCCTTTAATAGGTAAATGGATGAGCAAACAGTGGAACATCCATTCAATAAAATACTCTTCAAGAATTAATATGCAGGAGCTGTCAAACCATGTAAAGACATGTATATTCCTCAGGTGCTAAGTAAAAGAAGCTGGTGTGAAAGGCTATCACTTACTAATGATTTTACTCCTATGACATCTGGAAAAGGGAAGCACATCAAGAGGGCAGGCAGATCAGTGGTTGTTAAGAGCTTGGAGTCGAGAAGAACTGAATGCGTGAAATGCAGGGGGATTTTAGGGCAATAAGCTATTTCCTGTGATATTTTAACTGTGGAAAAGTGACCCAATGTGTTTGCCAAAGCCCATAGAGCTTTACCACACAAAGAAGCTTAATGTCAGCACATTTTAGGAAACCATTTAGGAGGCCAAAGAATCCCACAACGTGGCAGAAGAATTAAAATGCATGGCAAACATAAAACAGCCTCCCTGTAGAGAGTGGGAAGGATGAGTACTAACCCAGAGAACCTGGAAAATTAAACTCTTTAAAATGAAAGGCAAAAGGAACTGTACATAAACACTGTCCTCTAGCTGATAAAGTTGTTCCCCACAGCGGTGCAGATGAGCAATTCTAAAACTACTGTACAGGTAGATTAGTATTGAAGAATCAAGCAAATGGATGGCAGGTGCTGGCAGCCAGGTCCCTCACTCTTGATGTGGGAGGTTACAGATGAGGAAGAGAAGGCTAGAATAATCCGCATGGCAACTGACTGAAGTTGGATGTAGGTAGGAACTCATGATTAACTTAAGATAGATACAGATGGATACACATATAAATGATTATTGATGTGTGTATATCCACATTATCAATATACACACATATAACTCCTTGCTCCTTTAGCTAAGGGTGACTAGAAACCACAACACCCCATCCCAATGAGCACATCTAGTATCCAGATTTTACCTTCTAAATACCCTCCCCAATAAAAGGAACCAGGAGTCCTTAGAGATATGGCTGATTTGGGGGCCAGGGGTAGGAAATAAGAGAATGAGACTGGAGCATCTTGAAGTGCCAGAAAATAAGAAAATGCTTAAAAACCCCACAATGATGGGGTTGTGTCAAAAGGACAGGAGCCAATTGAAAGAGCTCCTATGACCAAAGCTGGAAAATTGTGAACAAAAATTAAATAAGTAGCATTGGACTTAGCCAAAGCTATAAAATAAATATCCAGAAGTCCATACTGAAATAAATATGTGGGGGAGAATATACAAATATCTCACATAAAGTAAGGTCCAAATAATTTGTGTAGACACTTCTCCCTCGAGGAGTGGAGTGTGACTGCCCACTTCATCAATGCAGGCTGCATATGACTTCCAAAGAGTATATAATGGAAAGGAGAAGAGATACAGTAGCTTTACAGTAGAGAATCTGACAAACCTACATCAGCCACGGGATCAAGGTTGACACCAACCACAATAATTCATACCGACAGCTGGTGACCTGGTGGTGGGATGAGAATGGTGCTTTACTCTGGGGTCTTCCCCCTCAAACATTCACAGCCTAAGTCTAATGAGGAAAATATCAGACAAGTCTTAATTGAGGGACAGTCTACAAAACACTTGGCAGGTACTTTCCAAAAGTCAAAGTCATTAACACAAGGCAAGTCTGAAAAACTATCACTGCCAGGAAAAGCCTAAGAATACATGACAACCAAATGTACTCTGGTCTCCTGGATGGAATCCTGGGACAGAAGATGAGGTGAGGCAAAAACTAAGGATATCTGAATAATGTATAGTCTTTAATTGTTAATATTTTATCCATATTCGTTTATAATTTTGACAACCAGTCAATGTAAGATGTTAATAATAGGGAAACTGTGAGGTAATGTGTATATGGCTAGTATCTCTGCAATTTCTGTATCAACATAAACTATTCTAACATAAAAGGTTTTTAAGAAAACAAAAATTGCAAGTTTCTACTAAACATAAAAGAAACAAATTTTGAGTAACTCTGTTAGGCAACAATCTCATGATGTCTATTCTCTAAACCCCCCATCTTTTTTCCAACTCACTCCAGTGATTCTATATCTACCCTCCATACCAAGGTTGAGATCACATCTCAGCCACTGCCTTTGTTCAGCCACCATCATATCCCAAACACATCCCCTGAAAATGCACTTGTTAGTTTCAATCAACAAGAAAGGTAAAGACTGTCCTTCTCCCAGAAGACTTTTCTGATCATTCCACCCCCAACCATGCCCTCATCTTCGAATGTCTAGATCTACTTTCTTCAGTATACCATCCACTATTCACACATGGCAATGGAGAATTTCAAGTATGACTGCTCTAAATTGTGATGGGCTGTAAGTACAAATTACACACTGGATTGTGAGGTCTTTGCTAGGAAAGAAGTTAGAATATATATAAATTTATAATTTGTTTAAATTATTACATCTTGAGATGATAATATTTGGCATAAATGGGGTTAGCTAAACTATCTTATTAAAAATAATTTTACCTCTTTTGTTTTATTTGTTCTAGAAAATTTTAAGTTGTATATGTGGCATGCATCCTATTTCTACTATACAGTGTTATTCTAAAGCATGAACTCATCCTGATGCATTATAGCTAATGTAACATTGTTCAGAGTTTCATTTACTTTTAGTTGTGTCATGTACATCTTCCCTGCTAGAACTGATAGACCACTTCCAGAAGAAGGAAGCAAGAAGACTCTAGGACGCCCATTGGGCATCTACACTCTATGTTCTCAGCATACACCTGGGAACTGCCCCTACTTTCCAAAGAGAGTCTATTACCATGAGGATTCTGATCTAAAGGTTTCTGATGAGCACTGGACATTATATGTAAGTGATGAATCACTAAATTCTACTCCTGAAATTAACACTATGCTATATGTTAGCTAACTAGAATTTAAATAAAAACTATAAACATTGACAAAATAAAGCCTGACTATAGCCTAAGACTCTGAAAAACCCTGATCAAAATCAAAGAGATACATGGGGGAGAAGATGGAGAAAAATAGTTGGGGAGAGAGAGGGAGGCAAACCATGAGAGACTCTTGAACTCTGAGAACAAACTGAGGGCTGATGGGGGTGGGGTGAGAGGAAGGGGGCTGATGGACATGGAGGAGGGCACTTGTGGGGACAAGCACTGGGTGTTATATGGAAACCAACTTGACAATAAACTATTAGAAAAAAAAAAAAAAACTAAGAGATACAGTAAGATCAGAAGCCAAACCAAGCAGCTACACATTTTCAGCTGTTTAAGTTATCTCAAGGTAGCAATTTATAGACCCCAACATTGATTTAAACAATTATGGGTCAACAAAAATATCCAAGAGTTTCTAATAATGTATTCTCATTTGAGAGGTACTTCATTACTTTGGGAGGAGGGATATACTTCCCTTTTGGAACCTGCATTCAGCAAGGATGCAATTTTATATTTGGTCATTTATAGATCCTGGCCATAATTTATGACAGGAAGTAAGACAAAGAAATGATAAGAAAATATAAACTATTCCCTTGGGACAGAAAAAAACAAAGCTAAACAATACAGCCATAAGATAATATGCCATATGTCTTCCCACAATGTTTGGTCTTTGGACTATTTCTGCTAAATTCACACAGTAAATTGACAATGAATCTTTTTGTTTATTAATATGGTTCCCAGTTGCCCCACATGGAAATTAAATATTAAGGATTTCAATGAGAAGCACATTTTGAATAAAAAAGGAAACCACTTTATCTTTCTCAGAAAAGCTGTCACACCATTCCCTGCATGAGCAAAAACACTTATTTTTAGTGAAGATTTGAGTTTGGAGGTCATTACATGTAACTTTTGAAATTCTGAGATCTTTTATTTTTATTACTTAAGGAAACTTTTTTTCAAGATCAAGTTGAAAAAAGACCACTTAAACATCTAACTTGTCTCAGAAATCACAGACTACCAAAAGATAAGGGTTTTAAGTTCTTTTTTTTTTTATCATACATATTTGAGGTTCTAAGGGAATAATAGAAGTTATCTAATTAGTAGCAATTTTTAAGTGCTTGCAGGATACCAGTGACATGCTAATAAACAAAACTTCCCTCTTCCTGGGAAACAGACAATGATCTCTTTCCCATTATGATCACTGTTCACAACAAATGATCACCATTATGTTTGATCATGTTATAATGGAGGAAGCACAGATCATTGAGGAATGGAAACAGGGCTGACTCACCCTGTCTGGGGCCGGTGGAGGGATTCCTTATAAAGGAATATTTAAACTGAACCTGAACCATTGGTGGAGTATGAGGGTTGGGGAAGACTTTTCCAGGTGGGACAGGGCACAGGCAAAGACCCACACGTGAGAGAGAAGATGGCACAACCTCACTTGGGACAAATGAGTTTGGTCACCAACTCTGGACTCTGGAGGATGGGTGGTATTGAGGAGGGAAGAAGGGCTGAATCCAAGGACTTGAGACCCAGGTTGTTTGTTTGTTATCTACAAGGTCATGGGAGGACATTAAAGAGTTGAAGTACCACAACTGTGTTCATAAAAGTCCCCCCAACTACAAAGACCAGAAAGGTAGCAAGGGAGCAGGAGACCAACCAGAAGATGAGATCCATAATCAAGGATAAAAATACAGACCCTAGCAGGACTTGAAAGGGGCAAATGGATAGGTGCAACAGATATCTCAGAGGCAGAACTACATGTATTTGGTGACTGTTTGAGTGTTGGTAATGAGGGAGAAGAAGATCAGCACACCTCTTATAGCTGTGAGAAAACCAGGGATCCCATTGCCATTACCTCTACATGAAAGTCCCTTGATGAAGTTATGCACTGAGATGGAATGTGAGAGCTCAGTGATGAAAGAATATGTCTGTTCCTACCCTGGATGGGAAGAAGATTGTTAGTTTAAGGTAGAAACAGAATCAGAATCCATAATGGAGTGGCACGGAGTTGGTAGCAGTGATGAGGGGATACAGTGAGTCAGGTGCCAAACAGTTTGAGTTTCAATAGAGATGTGCAAAAGATGTGCAAATGTGCATCTTCCAATCAGAATATTGGACTGTCAGGAGACCTTGATTCTCATGGAGGAACTGAAGCTAAGGAGTTGCCGAAGATTAGACAATAGGGAAGATAGCACGTAGGGACAGAAGAATAAAGTCCAGTATCAAGGCCTTTGGAATGACAACATCTTTTGAAGGGGAGATGCGAAGGAACCTAACAAAGAGACGGGGAAAAGGTTGTGTAAGACCAGGAATGGGTCATGGCACAGGAGCCACAGAAGAGAATGAGGGGACAGAATAGCTGAGATTGCAAAAAGGAGAGTGTCTGTAGGGTTTAATGATATGTGGGTCATAGGCGGCCTGGATTAGAACAATTCCACTGGGAAGACGGACAGAAGCCAGCTGGCAATGAATTAAGGATGTGGGAGAAGGTACACAAATGGAAGCAGAAGGTGTAGAGAGTTTGTGCAGCTCAGTTGTGAATATTAAGACAAGTTCGGCAAGGAGTGGTAGGGTCATATAAGGTATTAAAGATACAAAAGAGAATGGTGCTTTGCCATTGCTGGTATTGTTTAGGGGAAGAGCCACCCACACCCAAGCAACTGGCTTTCTGTAGGAGGTGGCAAAGCCTTCTCAATGTAACAGGAGGTTATATTCTTCCACCAATTGGCAATAATTTTTCACTTGAATTAGCTCAGAACTCAGAGAGAATGTAAACTGATAAAGTCTGATGTTCAGAGAAGTTTTTTAGAACCATCTTGAAAATTCACACGTTCCCCAACACCATGACTGTTTCATCAATTTCTGGAGAATTTCCTTTTCCCTTTTCAATTTACCTGTTCGATGGCTTATAAAACTTTCAGGCTAATAGTACAGGAAATTCAAGTAGCGACAGAGACATAGAAGAAAAAAGAACATCGATCTTCAATTGACGAATCCACGTGAATCTGTAAAGCTGAAGTTGGACACCAATGGCTAGATTTGTGAAAAGCCCTCGGCTCAAGTTCTTCATCCTGGTGGCCTGTGGTCATTTACAAATATGATAGACGCACAGGGAATTTGGGCTCAAGCTGGTGCCAGTTGGTTCAAACTTGAGGTCCAGCGTTACTACCACTCTGCCAGTTATGTAGAGTTCCAATCTACTTCTCAGGAGGATGACCAGTGTTTTGGGACATCACCCAATTTCCAGAGTGAAGTTGAGCAAAAGCTCAGATTTTATTGCTGGTGGATGAACTGGCTTCACACTGGCTTCTGTCAAAAAACATCCCCAGAGAGACGCCTGGGTGGCTCAGTCGGTTAAGCGCCCGACTTTGGCTCAGATCATGATCTCACGTTCGTGGGTTCAAGCCCCGCATCAGGCTCTGTGCTGACAGCTAGCTCAGAGCCTGGAGCCTGCTTCAGTTTCCGTATCTCTCTCTCTCTCTGACTCTCCCCTCTCCCCTGCTCACGCTCTCTCTCTCTCTCTCAGAAATAAATAAAAACATTAAAAAAAAAAAAAGAAGAAGGAAACATCCCCAGATACCAGGAAAGAACAGCTCAGGTAGCCAGAGCAGGAACTAATCTCAGTTACACCGGAGGAGGGGAGTAGAAGATCTGCCTTTTGTTGAAAGTACTCCCCTCTGTGTTGTCCTTTCCTAACTCAATCCCTGATCCCAGGTCTCCAGTGACCATTGTCTCATCCTGTCTCCAGCTTGGGAAACAGTTTGCCACCCTCACCTGGTGTTTTCTCCCATGATCTGGGTCTGCTCCAGGAGCCCTTTCCACGGCCCTCAGAGTGTAAGATATTGAAAATCAATATCAGGAAAGATTCTTCTTGCCTTCATCTTCTGTTGTCATGCCCCTCACGTAGACAGCAAGTTTATAATGAGGGCAAGGAAGAAAGGGAATATGGGAGAAGAGAGCACAATAAAGCAAAACGTCCCATCCCAACAGCAAGCTCTCAGAATGCTGAGGCTAGCAGGGAGGGTGTGAGCTCAGACACCATGTTCTACTTTATTCTGGAGCAGCTATAGTCATGAGGATCCTCTAAAGTAAGTTTCCTCGAAAGGAAGGAGTAAGGTCTGCTCCCTGCATAGGCTGCATCAAAACATGCACACTCTGGCTGGCAGGCCAGGCTTCACAGCCCTGATCACTACCTTTCCTGAGGGGTGCTGATGCCTACGGTTCCCTAGAGAGAAAAGGATGGCCCTCACAAGGCCATAGACGTTGGTCTCGGACTCCCATCTTAGAAAGGAACCCACTGATGCCAGGGTCTATCATTAGTGTCTGAACTGCAAGGAATGATAAGGAGACACTAACCCTGCTTCCAAAGAGCTTCAAGGCCACAAGGGAAAGGCTAATGGCAAACAATCGCACAAATACATAAGCCTTCACTGCTGGCATGTATAGTGGGGGGGTAGAGTGGGGAGAGCAGCAGGGTCAGTGATAGTTGGCCAGACAACAAGAAGGAGAGGAAAAGCAACCTCAGGAGGTCTGGGAACAGGAAGAAATTCAGCCAGTTTGCCACAAACAGCATCAGTGACAGGAGGCGGGACCACGAAGGGAAACCAGAGACCCACTGGACACAGCTCTGAGTTTTGAGTACTCTGGGACTTTAAGATTGATGGGACGCCATTTTGGGGGCTTCCCTCAGGCTGCTGTTTGGGGGCGCGTTTGGAGGGCCATGCATGGCCTGGAAGAGCCCCCTCAGGAAGTTATCATCCTCACGTCGACAAATGTATGCATGCACCGTCAAGAGCTAAAAGATCGCCTGTGTTCTAGAAAAGCAGACCATTTTAAGCAAAACCAAATGTGACTTGTTGCAACTTGTTTTGAAGTGAAGCTTCATTGCTCTGCTATAGTTATGGTTTCCTAAACTGTGGTTACAATAAGGGACCCAAGCTGCAAAGGCTAGAGAAATAGAGGTTTCTTTCTTGTTTGCTCAACAGTCTACAGCTGTTCCAGCGGCTCTGTCCTTGTGTGGTTTCCGAGGGTCTGTAAGCCCACCATGCCAGTCATCGGAAGGAGAATACCTAACTGGGGAGCTTAGGAAACACAGGCCAGCTGTGTCCTCACAAGCAGAGAGCAGATTTGAGCAGTATATTTGCTAGCATTTAGGGGGCTTGTGGGTATTGAACTTTGGAAACTACTCTTTGGATTAGGCTTCCACTAGAGTATCTGGACTCCATCATTGATTGTCCCTCTCTGGGCTTCTCAATCTCAGGGATCAGTTTTTCTATTCTTTGGTCTTGAAGACACTTTTAGCTTTTGATTCCTGAATGATACTTTGGCTGGACAGAAAACAAAGTAAGGCCTAAAGGCTTCTGGGAACCAATCAATATACCCGATTAGGTGACACCTTTTTATTTTCCCACCAAATTCTAGGTATCAAAACTTTTACTTATTTAGCCAAAAAAGGGTATCACAGCCGACAAAATTAATTAAAGTTCAGCTCCCCTGCTCTTTATTTTCTAGCATCACATTATAATCCCCAAATGCCATGAACTTTGAAAGAAAAAATCTCATCATTATGCTCCATCTAAAAACCATTCATTAAAAGATTCCCAAGGTTCTCTAGACTGCTCCATGAACCCAACAAACAAGTGCAATTTTTAGTATAAAGATTGTTTAGCCAGGGAAGAAATATTGAAAGCATTAAGCTACTATTAGGAACCAGTTCTGACTCTTCCTGCCAAAATAATTTACTGTATCTCACATCAAATCAGTCAATACTCTATGTAAAATCTTTATCATGTTAATGTTTGGAGACTGCTATAATCTCTCCATGACTTTATTCAACATAGAGTTTTGTGTCTTAATCTGGAAAAATGTTACTCTCTTTTTTATTTGAATGGAGTTTCAAAGAAAGCAGGATGCCGTCTTATTTATTTATTTGTTTGTTTATATTTTTGAGGGGGGTGCAGAGAGAGAAGGAAACGGACTCGAACTCACAAACCACGACATCACGACCTGAACCGAAGTCAGACACTCAACTGACTGAGCCACCCAGGTGTACCAAAAGTAGGATGCCATCTTAATGAAGGCTAAGTGCACATCCAAATGGGCTTCTGCTGTTGCCTCTCAGCCTTGTGCAATTAGTCCCATTGAGTCTGGGCTTTAAACTGAGTGGCAAACCCAGAGACAAAGTGGTACACCTTCCTTCATTACATTAAAAAAAATGACAGATTAGAATCTACTTCTTTATGGAGATGTGAGAAATCTCTACTGATGAGGTCAAGACTATATTAAATATGGTTTTGCTAGACAGGAAAGGGTAAGTAGTGGTGTGCACGGGGGCTGTTGTTAGAGAAAGGAAGAATTTTGTGAAATGTGAAAGACGTTTGAAACACATAAAACTACTTTACCTTGAAAAACTACTTTACCGGAGTATGGTCATGCCACTGAAACTTTACAACCAGTATCTACCAATATTAGTGTTATCCTGGCAAACATTATTTTTCCTTACGATACCAGAGGAAAAGACAAATGTGGGTGTTACTTAAAATTCAAACAAATGTTTTCATTGGAAACAAAAAGTTTACTATTGAAGAGTGTTGTAAAAAACAACAGAGATGCTAAACATTGTGTGTTTATCTTCTCAATAAATAATCCAGGAAACAATAGTTTCTGGGGAAAGACAGTTTAAGAAGCTTTACTGACTGTTTCATGGAAATAGGGTTTACAAAACTTTATAAAATAATTATTTTAAATAACCAGTAGTTATTTTAAATAACCAAATCACAGTTTTTGTTATAATGCTGCTGTCAATTTTTATATTCACATACAGGAATGATTATTCAAGTCATTAACTGCCAAGGGTTCCGAAGCAGGATTCCATATAAGTAAATGCTACTATAATATAGGTTTGGTTTTTCGGTTATGTTCTTCCTCTTGAAGACTTGGCAGTAGTTCTTTCTCTGTCAAACGGATGCCTCGTTCTTTATAACAAAGCGGCTAATAGAAGATGGAGGAGAAACAGTAATCTCTCCTATAGCCTGAGAAGGCACTTGGAGACTAAAACACCAAGCAAGCCACTCCATATTGACTACACAGAGTTGTATTCAGGATAACTCTACTGCCAGGGGCATCGGGTAGGCAAATAATCTTGACCCTATGCAACTATTCTCCACAGCTTCTCCTTCAAGTCCAGACCTGAACCGCCAGCTTTTACAGAGTGAGGGGCATGGTGATAGGGTCACAGGGTAGATTATCTACAGTGGGGTCCTCTGGGCACCACTTTAGGGAAGGCCAGAACAAACTTTCCCACATTTCCACTCAGGGCCCACATTCATCTCCCCAGGGCTTGGAACGTGCAGCCCTGAGGGAAGTCATTGCATGGACACGAACAGCATGAAGGTCCAGAGATGGAGGCAGTTATTTAGGCTAACCTAAATCAGCCTGGAGCATTCGGGATCTCCTGTGTGGTTATTTTCCAGCAGGCTCTGTAAGTCGGCGTATCCACCTGATGTCTCATTAGCTGTGAAACATCTAGCACTTGCGTGTTTTTGGTCTTGTCACCTGGAGCCCTACCTGTCACACTCACTTGCTGTCACTCTCCTCCCACCCTGGCACCTAACTGTGAGGTCTGCTTTTCACTCGAGTCAGCTCCCTGATTCCTTTTGAGACGCGAAACTCACCGGGCCAGTGTTACGCCTTCACAGGGTTTCAAAGGAAGCCGAGGATGGGGACTGGGGAAATCACCAGGGAGAGAGTGTACAGGCCACTTTGCAGGGAGGTCTCATCGAGTTTGAAGAGTTCCAGAAGTGTAAGTATAAGAGGAAGTGACCCCAAATGAAACGATGTGACATCAGCAGGTGGGGTGACTTGGGGTCAGTGTTTCAGGGGCAGTACAGTTACTGATCATGACCTTGGAGTACAGAGGGCTGGAGGAGGGGAGAGTAACACTGGCCTAACTAGGATAAGGGACCAAGATCCCTACTAACCCCCAGGGTGTCCTACTCACCGTTCGCATGGATGTCGTGGTCACCAAGCGTGGAGGGATGTGGCCAGGGACTGGGAAAATGACACAAAGGCAAAGGTGGCAACAGCCAGAGAAGGTAAAGGAAGCCCCAAAGGATTATCCACAGCTGAAGAAATAAAGTAAACCATGTTGGGGCTTTTTTCTTTTCTTTTTTCTTTTTCTTTCTTTGTGTCTCTTTTTTTTGGGGGGAGGGGCTTGCCTGATGTAAAAAAAATAAGTTCTCTAGGTGGGAATGTAAATTGGAGTAATCACTATGGAATACAGTATGGAAGCTCCTCAAAAATCTCAAAGTAGAACTATGATATGATCTAGCAGTCCCACAGGGAATAAAAGTGGGGTATCGAAAAGATGTTGGCAGCCCCATACTTTCTACAGCATTCTTTACAGTAGCCGAGATATGAAAGCAGCCTATGTGTCCACCAGCGGAGGAATGGATGACAAACACGTGGTGTATACATACAGCAGAATATTATTCAGCTGCGAGAAGGAAGGAAATCCTGACATTTGGGGGAACAGGGAGGGACCTTGTGGGCACTCTGCTAAGTGAAGACAGTCTCGTAGAAACAGAGTAGAAAAGTGGTGGCCCAGGAACTGAAAGGTGGGGGGAAATTGGAGACATTGGTAAAAGGGTACAAATTTTCAGCTGTAAGATGAATAAGTTCTGAGGATCTAATGTAAAACATGGTGATTATAGTTAATAGCACGATACTGTATAAGTGAAACGTGCCCTCCCAAAAAAGATATCAATATGTGAGATGGCCAGACATGTTAATGAACTAGATCATGGGATCCCTTTCACAATGTATATGGACATAAGACCCCTACAACGTGTTCTTTAAATACCTGCAAGTTTTTAATCAGTTATACCTCAATAAGACTGAAAAAAAATTCAACTGTGAAAAACATGTGCAGAAAAAAACAGAGTGAACAAAAACACAGGAAAATGAACTCCAGTCTCAGAAAGCAACTAGGCGATACAGTCGTCAGATGGTCTAGATGGTGACAGGTTTGTCCGTACTTTACTTTTTCACAGCGTTTACATTATTTCCTACAGATGATGTTCCCACGCCTCTTCTGTACATCTTCGATTCTTGGCTTTATCTTTCTTCATCGTTTCCTGAGTATCTCACGCTCAGAGATGCTAAGACAGGATCTTAATTTTCCCAAGATGACATTTAAAATGACTTCAGGATGAAACCCCCAGGACCTCTCTGCAAATCTCAGCTGTGATTAACGGCTCCAAAGTTTAGTCCTTAGGATAAAGACGATGATATGGAGCATTTTGCTTGTTCCCGGCTGTTAAAATATGAAAAATTTAACTTTGACCTCCTTTCCACAAGCCTCCTGGGATTGTGGAAGTTGTGTGTGTTTATAAGTTTTGAGCAGAAACCTGTGGGAACATTGTACAATCTGTGTCTCTCGGCCACAGGAAAGAAAAACCCTGTTGAAAATTGCCAGCACCATTGTTCCTAATGAAGGTGCTATTGCTCTTCTTAGCACAGTATTAAACATCATGTTATGTATTTATTTTTATTTATTTGTGTTTTAAGGTAGGCTCCATGCCCAACGTGGGGCTTGAACTCACGACCCTGAGATCAAGAGTCCCATGCTCTATCTACTGAGCCAACCAGGTGCCTCTATACATCTAAAATATAGAATCAGAAAGAGTCTAGCAGTGCAAAAACAATATCACTCTCTAATACAGAATCTCAACATCACGTTTTTTAATTAACAAAAGTTAAAACTATGCCTTCTATACATCACAAGTGTAGACAGGGAAATAGATTAAAATATGCATAAAAGGAAAAAGGAAGCAGAATCCTAAAGACCGAGGAACAGTGCACACAAGTGAAGTACAGTCTCATCGTGTCTGGGATCACCTCCATCCAGGACCATTTTGACTTTTTAAAAAAGAGGCTTCTGTTCTTTGACATCTATATACTAGCTTGTATGAAAAATCATGAATGCTGATTGCCGCCAGTGTTAGGGCCATCAGTGGCTGTCTTTAAGTTACATAAATAATGCTTAAGGTGACTACTTACAGGGAAGAAATTGTATTGGACATTTTTGTAATGCTACTTTAATTAGCAATACTTTCAAGATTAAGTAGAGCACTCCCAAAAATAAACCACCTGTGTTGTGTAATATAGCTAATTGCGTTCTTTAACACCGTTCACATCCAGGGAGCTGTTTTCCTCTTTTGGAATAAGGTAGTTATATATCGCCTACATGCTTTTATTAAGCCAATATTACAACTGTGATTTATGGAATTCAGTTTGGCCAGAATCGTTGACTTTCTTTAAAGCTTTATGTCTCATTAACCTGAGTTTTAAAAGTACTTGTATTGGCTAAACATAGTGAGTAACTGACAGATAAATCAAATCAACAACCTTATCTTTTCCACATGGAATTCTAGTTATTTTTAAAAAGCCATTACATTTATCATTCTAATAAAAAAATAGCTGAAATAATATTCACACTGTTAGGTGGCTATTTCAATTACTGAATTTTAGGTATGTTTTTCTCATGTGTTGATTCTAGTTTACCCTACCAACTCTTTCTGTCTGTCTTCTGTATGTATGACTTCATATAAGTCGATGCACTCACTCATAATGAATTGTAGCATCTCATTATCCTATTTGAAAAAAATTAATGTTTTCCCAGATGTAGGCATTTGTCAAAATTTAGCAAATATACACTTATGATTTACACATTTCATTTCATTTAAAATTTATATAAAACTATAAACAAATGTTGAAATCTAGCTAATGATATGCATGCAGAGTGTTTAAGAAGATGTGTTTACTGTGATTTACTTTGAAAGGCAGAAAATGGTTTGAGGAAAAGTTAGAATGGTTGGTACCTGTGTGAGAATCTGATAGAAAAGTAGAGTAAAACGTTAATGGCTGAAAATAAGTTTAGGCTCTGAGAGACTTCATTAGAAAACTATTTCCACTTTGCTTAATGTTTGAAAACTCTCAAAATGAAACGTAAGTTGATGGGGAAACTGAGTCTCTACTACTTGTGCTGTGTTAAATACCTTTTTTCTCCCCCTTAATGTTTTATTTATTTCTGAGAGAGAGAGACAGCGTGAGCAGGGGAGGGTCAGAGAGAGAGAGGGAGACACAGAATCTGGAAGAGGCTCTAGGCTCTGAGCTGTCAGCACAGAGCCCGACACGGGGCTCAAACCCACAAACCGCGAGATCATGACCTGAGCCGAAGTTGGACACTTAAGCGACTGAGCCACTCAGGAGCCCCTTAAATACCCTTGCTGTCACTGACATTTGGCGCCTCACCAGTCCTGTCCACTATTCCTATAACATATAGACCAAATCTGGCCTCTTTTCCTCACCTCCTTTCATCCAGGTACCTCCAGGTACCATCCTCTCTTACCTGATGACCCCCACTGGTCTCCTTGCTCCTTCCCTTGACTGCTTAGATTCTCCTCCTATGGAACAGCAGGATAGAACTTTAAAGAACATAAATCCAGACTTCATCTGCAAGATTGCAAATATTAGCTCCTTTAAGTCATCTAATGATTTATAGCTCTCACCTGCAATTTCTACAAAAAGCATCTGGGAGTGCCGTTGGCTTGCTCGCTACTTAGAACCCACAGAGACATTTCTTGGTTGTGGGGTTTGACTTGCTTTTATTATCTTGATATGAAAATTGGAAAAGAGCTGCTCTTTCAAATGATACAAGCGCACTGAAGTATGTTTCCTAATTGATGTACAGGAGATGTGTTTATATTTCGGGTACTCGTCCTTTGTGGGTTGTGTGCATCACAAAGCTCTTCTCCAGCCTAAACCTGCTGTTTTACACCCTTAATAGTGTATTTTAATATTAAACTTTCTTAATTTGAGTATCATCCATCTTTATACTTATGGTTACTGATTATCATGATCTGTTTAGGGAATCTGTGCCCCAAATCATAAGAATAGTCTCCTACATTATGTTCTAGATTTATTGTTTTACTTTTCACTTTTATATCTATAATTCACATGGAATTTATTTTGTCTATAGCATAGAATAAAGTCCAAGATTCTTTTTTTAATCTATATGGATATATCATTGATAAGGACCCACGTGTTGAAAAAAAATCGTCCTTCATCGGTTATTCTCAAGTATCACCTTTGTCGTATGTGTGTGCATGTGTGTGTGTTCCATCAGTCTGTTCTCTTCCATCAGTCTTTTTTTTTGTGTGTGTTTGCATCAGTATCATATCATTTTATTATCTCTTGCCTTTTACTAAGTCTTGATATTTGTTCGTTAACTATTGAGATTTTATTTTTATTTGTGCAGATGTCTAGCTCCCCTAGGTCCACTTCATTTTCACGTAATTTAAAATCAATATCCATTTTGAAAACTTGCTTCTTTTCTTTTGTTTTATTTAATGTTATGTTTAGCTTTTTTATGTTGTTTTCTTAGCTCCTTGTCATTCTTGTGGTTTTGTAGTGAGTGTATTTGTGATTATAAGTGTTCTGCTCTGCTTTGACAAGATTTTGAGAAATAGTGTTCTAATTCTTGTTCATTGATAAAGTTACTTTTAATTTCCCATTTGATTTTCTCTTATAAGAGCTATCTTGAAAGGTATAGTTTATAAATTTCAGAATATTTTTTCTTACCTTTTTATTATAATCAAGCTTTATTGTGTATGACCTAGTGATGACAGCCTGAGGAATTTTCTTCTTTTTTCGATTGCAAGAAAAATGTGTGATCATTTTTTCAACCATCTATGTGTATGTGAGTAAACTTATATTACTAAATATAAAATAACAATATATGCTATTTGCTTACCAGGTAGAAGTGTTTTGCAAATCCTCTTCATTCTCAATATGTTTGCATAATTTGTTAACCTGGGCTCCCAGGATAGATATGTTGTGCTTTTGGCAAAATCTCCTTTTATTTCTCTTAAATTTTGTCTTCAATATTTTAACCTTATGTCAATAACTGAATAAAGTTAATGGCCGCTAAAACTCTTTAGGATATTATTATTTTAATAAATATAAAATAATGCATTTTCTTTTAGATCTTGAATTAGGGTCTGTCTGATAGAATACATTGCTAAATTTGTTTTCTTCTGCTTTTTATTTGTTTTTAAATTTTTTTAATGTTTATTTATTTTTGTTTTCTTTTTTTTTTTTAATGTTTTATTTATCTCTAGGAAAGACAGAGAGAGACAGCGTGAGCAGGGGAGGGTCAGAGAGACAGGGAGTCACAGACTCTGAAATAGGCTCCAGGCTCTGAGCTGGCAGTCAGCACAGAGCCCGACGCGGGGCTCGAACCCACGAACCGCGAGATCATGACCTAAGCGAAAGTCGGACGCTTAACCGACTAAGCCACTCAGGTGCCCCAATGTTTATTTATTTTTGAAAGAGAGAGAGACAGAGTGCAAGCAGGGGAGAGCAGATTCACAGAATCTGAAGAAGGCTCCAAGCTGTCAGCACAGAGTGGGACACAGGCTTGAACCCAGGAACTATGAGATCATTACCTGAGGCAAAGTAGGGTGCTTAACTGACTGAGCCACCCAAGGGCCCCTTTGTTTATTTTTTAATTTATCCCTTATTTTTATTTTCTTTGTTTATGTAGCAGATGTTGAATTTTATCATTCTGTAATTTCCATTAATAATAAAAAAGTAAAGATAAGTTAGTGATTGCTCACATAAATCAAAATTTTATAAACCGAAAACCGTGAAATACTATGGAAGCAATGAAGTCAAGACTTTGTTTTCACTCAGTGATTGAAATGGAAGTATCTTAGCCAATCATTATTATGACAGTGTTTTTATATTACCTTTCACGGTTCAAAGCAAGACGTCAAAAATATGTACTACTTTAAAAGCACTGTTGGTAGGTCCGTTGTCAGGTAGGTCTGTAATATATGACTATTGATAGTAATAAAAAAGATGTGAATGGTTGGTATTTTTAATTGTGCTTAATTGATACCATGCATGTTTCGTAAGATAATACTTTTTCATTGGAAAAGAGTAAGAAATCACCATTTTTAAAAAATGTAGTGGAAATAATAAAGAGCCAATTGTTGGTCCTTTAGAAATGAGAAATAAGAGTAATGAGTGAAAAAATTACAAACATTATGAACTTGGTTCATTAAACATAAGGCTGAATATTTTGTTTTCTTGGATTCTCAGCAACTTTCTGGGAAAAGAGCAGACAGGTGAGTGGGTGGTAAAAGTTAAATGCAATGTAAGTTCCTCCGCCACAGGTGTACACCCACCCCCCTACATTAACATAAGTTAAATGTATGTAAATTCAAGACTTGAGTGGCTATGAATCAATGAGTTCATAAGGTAAGCATCTGAACGAAGGTCTCACATTTGACAATGGAATAAAATCTGAAAACTGCTGAGATTTTAGAAATGATACGGTAACCATAAATATACCCAAAGTTTGAATACCATTTTTAAGACCTACTTAGCTTCTTTTTAAAAAAAAAAAAAAATATTTTTTTTAGTTTTGAGACAGACGAGAGAGAGAGAGAGAGAACACAAGTGAAGGAGAGGCGAAGAGACAGGGAGACAGAAGATTCAAAGCTGAAGCTGTCAGCACAGAGCCCAAAGTGGGGCACGAACTCACGAACCATGAGATCATGACCTGAGCCAAAGTCAGAAGCCCAACCAACTGAGCCCCCCAGGCGTCCCAAAAATCTACTTAGCTTCTTTATTATCCTGGGCACCCAAATACACACGCAGACTTTCATTTACGACTTTTGTGATTTTTTTCTTTGAATTTATGGGTGTGGTTAGTGCTCCCAACCATCTCGCTCCCCAGGCCTCTCCGTATACAGCAGTGGACGAGCAAGTTTCTCCTAGAACATTCTTAATCCTATCCTCGGGTAGTCTATCTACTTATTGTGTTAAGGAGGATTCTAAAGTTCAAATCAGTTGTATTGTGAGATAAAATTGTTTCCAATCAGCAGTTAGGATGAGGGGGTGGCTGTTGGAAGGTGCTATGGAACCCTGCAGATGTTACCCCTCATCCAGGATACAGGCTCTTAACGGACAGGGACCTCAATCTGCTATTTCTCTCCAATATGTGAACCTAAGGCATTGAACAATAAACATTTGTGAAATGATTAAAAAAGTCAAAACGAGGGGCGCCTGGGTGGCTTAGTCGGTTAAGCGTCCGGCTTTCGCTTGGGTCATGATCTCGCAGTTTGTGGGTTCGAGCCCCGCGTCGGGCTCTGTGCTGACTGCCAGCTCAGAGCCTGGAGCCTGTTTCAGTCTGTGACTCCCTCTCTCTCTGACCCTCCCCTGCTCACGCTGTCTCTCTCTCT
>NW_024082628.1:8507-37990 GCF_003009895.1 Hyaena hyaena | reverse complement strand
GAGAGAGAGAGACAGCGTGAGCAGGGAGGGTCAGAGAGAGAGGGAGTGACAGACTCTGAAACAGGCTCCAGGCTCTGAGCTGGCAGTCAGCACATAGCCCGACGCGGGGCTCGAACCCACGAACCGCGAGATCATGACCTAAGCGAAAATCGGACGCTTAACCGACTAAGCCACCCGGGCGCCCCGAGCAGCAGAGATTTCTGTGTTACAGCTCTGGAGGCTGTAAGTCCAAGATCAAGATATCCACAGGGTTGGTCTCTGGTGAGAGCCCTCTTCCGGCTTGCAGACAGCCTCCTTCTCCCTGTGTCTTACGTGACCATTCCCTGTGCACCCACATTTAAGGGGATTCGTCTTACGGAATTTGGGCTCTGTACTTCCAATCTCATCGACCTTAATTACCTCCCTAAATAACTACCAAAGAAGGTTGAGATGCATGGACAGTGAATCACAGGCAGAGGATAATTCTCTTATAAAGTATTTTGAGATTTGGTCTCAATATTTTAGACTTCCAAATATCTCAGCAAGCAGGCCAAAAACAGATGTCATTCCATCACAGAACCAGAAAGTTGAGTGTAAACCAGGTTAAGTTTTATTAGTCAATCAAGAATATTTTAACGTAACAGACCTACTTACTATTTAAAGGAAATTTAGAATAAAGCCAATTCTATAAGGAAGAAATTATTATGTAAGACGCATCATTAGTATGTAAATATGCAAAACATATCATTTGTAAAACTCCATCATTTTCTTTTCCAAATGAGATACATATGTACAGATTTGCAAGAGCAATTCTTATCTCAAGGAAATCTAAATGACACCGTGCCAGGCTTCTTTATGGTGTATAAAACCTTAATCATTTGACATTTCCCGAATATTTCAGTGCTGAAGTATTTACACATGAGAATCCAGTCATCCATTTATTCAACAAGATTTATTGAGTATTTACTGTGTTCTCGTGTGGGCCAGGCTGAGACCCAGTGAGACAGAGGCATATGAAAGGAGGGCCATATTCTCACAAGATGCCGAACGGGAACGTAGATACGGAATGGCTTCATTTGTGTTCCTAGATAATTCTTGTCCTTCAAGAGTTTCAAATTTACTTTTGTGCCCAGCTATTTTACTTCCTTATGTATTAATTTGAGATATTATCAATGAATCTGTTTTCTATTTCCTTTATAAATATGAATATGTGTAGCTATTGGTTATTATAAATGGGTTATTAATTATATAACATACTATATCACTAAATAATCTTAATATTTGTATTAATTTTCTATTGGTTCTTGTGAATTTTTTAAATATAAAATCATATTACCTGCAGATGTATATAGTTCTATTTTTTTATTCTAAATCCTGTGACTTTTAATTATTTTCTTCTGTAATATTATATATGTGTATTGACATATACATATATACATGCCAACACACATACAAGTTTCTATTTTATTGAGTGTTTTAATATGAATGTGTGTAATGTGTGTTAAAAGTTGAAAAGATTTATCTATACAATGGAATACTACATGGCAATGAGAAAGAATGAAATCTGGCCATGTGTAGCAATGTGGGTAGAACTTGAGGGTATTATGCTGAGCGAAATAAGTCAGGCAGAGAAGGACAGATACCATACGTTTGCACGTATAGGTGGATTAGGAGGAACTTAACAGAGGACCGTGGGGGAGAACAAGGGGGGAAATAGTTGGGGAGAGAGAGGGAGGCAAACCATGAGAGACTCTTGAATACTGAGAATAAACTGAGGGCTCATGAGGGTGGGGGAGAGGGGAAAAGGGGTGACGGGGGAGGGCACTTGGGGTGAGCACTGGGTGTTATATGGAAACCAACTTGACAATAAACTATAAAAGAAAAAAATTGCTTTTGTCACTCAAAAAAAAAGTAAAGTGAGGAAGGATGGGGAAAAAAGTTGAAAAGCATCACATTTTCTGCATCTATGCCTATGATCTTAGAATTTTTCCTTTATCTCTATTAATTTGATGGACTATATGAATACATTTCTTCATACTGACCCACAAGTTAATCAGGACTTATTCTTTTCTTCAAAGTATTTTTTTTTAATATTTAAATGTTTTATTTATTTCTGGGAGAGAGAGACAGCGTGAGCAGGGGAGGGTCAGAGAGAGAGGGAGTCACAGACTCTGAAACGGGCTCCAGGCTCTGAGCTGGCAGTCAGCACAGAGCCTGACGCGGGGCTCGAACCCACGAACCGCGAGATCATGACCTAAGCGAAAGTCGGACGCCTAACCGACTAAGCCACCCAGGCGTCCCTCTTCAAAGTATTATTAATATACCTTTGCTCCTATAATACTGAGGAGGAAGGTTATTCCTCTTCTTTTTATATTTATATAGAAGAGACTGGTCTCCACTCACCAATCCGGGAATAACAATAATGGAGTGGATGCAAATAGTTTTTCTTTCTTCACCTTATTATTTATTTACTAAAATAAAAAGAGAGGAGTGTGAACCACAATGCATTTTTTCACCAGTGCTGTGGATATTGTGTCTCAAAGCAAGAAAGAAAAGAAGTTCTCTCTCCTGCTACTTGTTTTAAGAACTGAGGGATAAGAAATACCATCTGTTTCCAGTGTCATGTGGAATTTTTTCATCAGTTTTATAGTTTTCAGAGTACAGGTCTTTCATCTCTTTAGTTAGGTTTATTCCTAAGTATTTTATTAACTTGGGTGCAATTTTAAATGGGATTATTTTTCTTAATTTCTCTTAATTTCTGCTGCTTCATGATTGGTGTATAGAAATGCAACAGATTTCTGTATGTTGATTTTGTATCCTGTGACTTTACTGAATTCGCGTATCTGTTCTCACAGGTTTTTGGTGGAATCTTTTGGGCTTTCTATGTATAGTGCCATGTTATCTGGAAATAGTGGAAGTTTTAGTTCTTCCTTACTGATTTGGATTCCTCTTATTTCCTTTTCACATCTGATTGTTGTGTCTAGGACTTCCAGTACTGTGTTGAATATAAGTGGTGAGAGTGGACATTCTTGTCTTGTTCTGTCCTTAGAGAAAAAGCTCTCAGTTTCTCCCCACTGAATATGATGTTAGCTATGGATTCGCCATATGTGGCCTTTATTATGTTGAGATGTATTCTCTCTAAACCTACTTTGTTGAAGGTTTTTATCATGAATGGATGTTTAACTTTGTCAAAGATATTTTCTGCATCTATGAAATGATCATATGGTTCTTTTCCTTTCTCTTATTAATGTGATGTGTCACACTGATTGGTTTTCAAATGTCGAACCACACTGACAACCCTGGAATAAATCCCTCTTGATTGTGGTGAGTGATTTTTTTTAATATACTGTTGAATTCAGTTTGCTAGTATTTTATTGAGAATTTTTACATCTATGTTAATCATGGATATTGGCCTATAGTTCTCTTTTATTGGTGATTTTATCTGGTGCAGCCACTGTGGAAAACATTATGAAGGTTCTTCAAAAAGTTAAAAATGGAACTGCCTTATGATCCAGCAATCACACTACTAGTTATTTACCCAAGAATACAAGAACACTAATTCAAAGGAATATATGCACCCTGGGATTTATAGCAGCATTAGTTACAATAGCCAAGACAGGGAATCAGCCCACGTGTCCATTGACTGATAAATGGGTAAAAAAGATGTGATATATATATACAATGGAATATTATTCAGCCATAAAAAAGAATGAAATCTTGTCATTTGCAACAACTGAATGGAGTTAGAGATTATAATGCTAAGCAAAATAAGTCAAACAATATGATTTCACTCATATTTGGAATTTAAGAAATAAAACAAACAAGGGGGAAAATAAGAGAGAGAGTGCAAGAAACAGACTCCATTACACAGAACAATCTGAGCATTACCAGCAGGGAGGTGGGGGGGGGGAGGGTGAAACAGACAACAGGGATTAAGGAATGTACTTGTGATAACCACAGGGTAATGTGTAAGTAAGTTTTGACTTGCTATGTTGTACACCTAAAACTAATATAATACTGAATGTTAAATCACTGGAATTAAAGTAAAAACTTTAAAAAAAAAAAAAAAAAAGGAGTCTAACCCCCACTTTGATCCCAACCATCCCAAAGAATATCCAAGGCATCAAGTGGAAACAATACTACTATTGCTCTTAAAGGCATAATTCTGGGACAACATTAAGGGTGGATGTGTTTTGTTCTTTTACTTTTCCTTGGCAAAGAAACTTTATTGGTGCCTTTCATAATAGATTTTTTAAAGCCTGGAGAGAAATGTCATCCTGCAGGATGATAATATTGCAAACCCTTCTTTGACATTGTGATAAGAAAAATAGAGAAGGTGGACTCCAGGACCTTTTCAGCAATAGTTTCTTATAAAACTAAATTGGAACATCCTCAGAACAGTTCTGGAAGGTTCATCCTATGAAGTGTTTTATGGGTGGACTCTTCATGTTATATGTAGGAAATTGATGTCTCTATGCACAGAGGCCAAGTGCAGGCTTCCAACAACCTGAGCTGTTGCACATGCTAAAACCATACAACTGTTTGAGCCTCACTTATAAATTTTAGGTGCTGCCTGAAAAAAAAAAACCTCATAATTGCATGAGTTGAGTAATATGAAGTCACTGATAAGGAGATAGTTAAGGCTATCTGTTAATTTTGTTGTAATGGTTCATATCTTGGGTAGAGTCAGACTCAGAATTTGGAGGAATTGCGAGGCAAAAAACAAATTTCTTCAATCTTGTCCTGATAGTAAAATATCATTGTGACGGGTTTTGTTTCCACGTAGACCTTTCCTCCTGTTGTCAAAAACATTCTGTTGTGTCTAGAATTATTTTCTGATACCATTAGCACACACCTTGTTCTTTCAACTGACTGTTGGACAACTCCAGCTTTGTTAGTTTCCTTTATCAGCCATCTTTTGTGATGTGTGTATGTAATGTGTGTATGTGATACCTTATAAGAGCATGATTTTTAGTGTCCTCTCATAGTTAGACCAGAATCCTAAATTTATTCACACCTGGAGAGTCGGTAGTGAAGGATCTCTCAGAATCTACCTCAGAAGTATTTCATGCAGGGGCGCCTGGGTGGCTCAGTCGGTTAAGCCTCCGACTTTTGCTTAGGTCATGATCTCGCAGTTCGTGGGTTTGGGCCCCGCGTTGGGCTCTGTGCTGACTGCCAGCTCGGAGCCTGGAACCTGTTTCAGTCTGTGACTCCCTCTCTCTCTGACCCTCCCCTGCTCACGCTCTCTCTCTCTCTCCCCTAGAAATAAATAAAACATTAAAAAAAAAAAAAAAGAAGTATTTCATGCAAATTACGGTCTTTAAAATTGAGTTGCATTTTGATGTAGTAGGGAAGTTCACCCACATAAAAGCAGCCAAAGCCAAAACCCCTCCTTAACATGAAGAAGTGGTTGTCTTTTAACTAGCTTTGTTATTTGTTTTCCTGAAAGGACCAAGTTCAGACTAAGTGCATTTTCCTAGAGTTTAATACATCCGACTTAGTTTTTGAAATCTATCAGAGCAAACAAAAAACAAACAGACAAAGAACCCATAATTCAGCTTAGAACATTAGGTAAAGCTAATCACGGTGTCCTTATCTTGTGCAAATAGAGGCGTGCCCATTTGTAAACGCTTTCACTTGCTGCTTTGTAACAATAAGTACAAGAAGAACATAGAAGAACCATCTCATTCCATGATCAAGGAGTCCTGAAGCCTGCACTCTAAGAAGCTATTAGTTCTGGGGTGCCTTGGGTGGCTCTTGATTTTGGCTCAAGTCAGAATCTCACGCTTGGTGAGATCAAGCCCAGTGTTGGGCTCTGTGCTGAGTGTGGAGCCTGCTTAGAATTCTCTCTCTCCCTCTCTCACTCTGCCTCTCCCTACCTCAAAATAAACAGACAAACATTTTAAAAAGTCTGCTATTTAAAAAAAGGAGAACCTATCAGTTCTGGGTTTCACACTGCTTATCTTGTTGGACACCTCAGCCCTCACCGCTTTCTTCAGGCAAGTCCCTCTCTCTACCTGGAGAATGTTTCCCGCCTGTGTCCTGTCCTCGCCGTTATTCCCCCACTGACCTCATCTGTGCCTTCCAGTCATAATCACCTCCATGAACAGTGGTTGGCAATCCCTCACTGTGCGGCTAAACTGATTTACCTGTAAATTATAGACAGACACTACTGTTTTATGGTAAGTGTGAAACAAATTCAGAGGATGACTCTGAAAACGATGAGCTGAGAATAACTATATAAATAAATCAGGAAGTGTTTCCCATCTTGACGGACTGGCTGATGGACCTCAGTCTCCCTGCCCTCCCCCCTCTCTGCCTTTTCTCCTGTTTCATAAGCTCTGCCTGGTCATTCTGGGGTGTCACTTCGATATCATCGCTTCCCCACACCATATATTTAACAATTTCCCCCAGACCTGCAGGTTGATTTCAAATTTCCAAGCTCAGAATTCAACTTCAGAAACAAGGCTCTGTATTCACTCCCACCGCATCCACATGGTCCCCTGGGCTGGGGGCCGGACAAGTACTCAGACCCCTGGATCCCGGGGACCCCTGTGCACCTCACTCTGTGCATGCTTCCTACTTTTCCTTCTCCGCTGAATTTAAACTGTGTCCATATTAAAAAAAAATGACCTCTCAGAATATATGAAATAAGATAGTATCTTGTACCCATTTGTCACCTCTTTTCCTGGAAAGAACTTTATTTTGTGCTAATTTTACACTTTCTTAGATGCTGATGTGAGCTGGCCAGTTAAAGACAAACAAAAAGTGAATCAAGTATGGATATGTGCTTTTCTTCCTGTTAATACATATTCAAACGTGTACCTTCCCTTAGATTTCTAGCATGAATAAAGTATATAATCCAAACAATCTTTTTTAAGTGTCAAACTGGGCATCTACAGGAACATGAGGCCCGTGTATTGGAATAACACAGAATCTTCCGTTTTCTTGCATTTACAGAAAGAGAACATTTATCTGAAGGAACAAGTGAAAGCCAAAACACATACAGTATCTACGGTAGATTATTTTATTTTATTTTTTTTTTTTTAATGTTTATTTATTTCTAGGAGACAGAGAGAGAGAGACAGCGTGAGCAGGGGAGGGTCAGAGAGGGAGTCACAGACTGAAACAGGCTCCAGGCTCTGAGCTGGCAGTCAGCACAGAGCCTGATTCGGGGCTCGAACCCACGAACCGTGAGATCATGACCTAAGCGAAAGTCGGACGCTTAACCAACTAAGCCACCCAGGCACCCCAATTATTTTAAAATTATACATGTTTGGGGCACCTGGGTGGCTCAGTTGGTTGAGTGCCCGACGTCAGCTCAGGTCATGATCTCACAGCTTGTGGGTTAGAGCCCCTTGTCAGGCTCTGTGCTGACCTCTCAGAGCCTGAGCTTGCTTCAGACTCTGTGTCTCCCTCTCTGTCTCCACCCCTCCTTTGCTCATGCTCTGTCTCTCTCTGTCTCTCAAAAATAAATAAACATGAAAAAATTATACATGTTTCAGTAAAGTAGACATTTTATATGAAATTCATATTTCTGAGAAGGCTTATTTTTAGAGAAATAATATTTTATTGAGACAACTGTATATGTGAACTCCTTATTATTTCTTTCCAGATCTTTCTTTAAACTTCTCTAGAGTAATATAAAAAGCAATAAAGCCACAGTTGGACAGTCTGTTTTAGTGACAGATTCCTCAAATGCATGACATCTTGTTTGCTCTATTAAAAGGCATAAGTGAGCTTGGAAGGTACGATAAAGGACTGAATGGAATAACTTTTGACTCTGTATCAGCCTCACTTTCTAGGTTAAACAGTGAAGTTAGCATTAGATAAGGCAATCATAGCAAAAAAACATGCAGGGTTGAATCAATTTTACAAAAAGTTTATTTTTTCTTTCCACTTTTCCCCAAGTAGAAATGACAATGTCTTATGTTTTAAATGTATTAACTTAAGACAAGTTCATGCCTTTGCATGAACACCCATAATAAATGTACCCATTCCTGAACTGACTTAGCAATTGCCATGGTAAACGAAAGATGGAGAGCAGCCCCAGTGACCAGAGGGTCAGGATGAGACCAGTTGGCCCTGAAATGACCAGGTGGAACTGTTGATCATTTCCTATGCCAGTTTGTGTAAAGTGTCTCCCCACCCCCCACCCCACCCCCAATTCCCTACAGAGCTGAAGCTGAGGTCCACCTGGTTAACAGTCATCTTTATTTGAAGCGACTCTTGGTGGCCTATTTGGAGAAGTATTGAGGGTGAAGTCTGAGTCCCTAAGGGGCAACCTGAAGACCACAAAAACAGAAGTGCAGAACCCCATACCCTGGGGCCATGGGAAAGGAGGTCCCTGGGTGTCTGATGGAATTGTGAAGGGTTTGGACTTGTCATGGTATTTTAGATTGGAAGTATTCTCTATCTCCCAGAAGGTTGACAAAACGTCAGCCTCACAATACCAAATGTCCACTGCTTCAGTGTGCCCTTACCTATGATGAACAACACTAATCTCACCTTTTCCAGAAACAATAGCAGGGCAAAGAAATCCCAAAATAAGGACCACAGCAAATCTATTGTCTCCCACCAAAGAGATGATCAATGATGAGCTAGACTGCTAATAACTTTTTTGTATTTTCCACCTGTAGTCAGACATTATCATTAAGATTTTAAGAGACACAATATAAAAGTTATGTTGATGGAAGTCAGAGATGCTACTTTTGTGTTTACAGTGAGGCATGGAACAATTGAATGAAAATGGTCTGAGGAAACTCTGGGATTTCTCAAAAATGGCATGGGTCATGTTTTGTCACATCATCCCACATGCTGAAATTTTAACAGTCTGTAGCACACCTAGAAAAACTATTCACAATCACTTGAATTCCCTAAAACTTAAAGAACGCTTCTACCCTGTAATGTTGGAAGATGGCTCATTAAAGTGAAAATGAATAATGAGAAGAGTTCTGAAGTGTGAATCAAAATTTTGTTTCTGCTTTAACTTTGATTTCTGAAAAGGTTTGGAGACCCCTTACTAGTAAGTTTTGGTGGTGTGACACTGGGACTCAGGGTTGTCTGTAACAGTCAGCACAATCTAAGAGTATGGGACTGTGGGACAATAATTTAAAAAAGTAAATCCTCTCTTATAGAAAGACACATAACCTCTGGGTAATTTTTTTCTTTAGTGTGAGATACATTTAAATGCCTTCTTCCCATGTTACATGTGTCCCAGGCTCAATTTAATAGACCTCATTCATTTTCAATCATGAGTTTCATTTTATTGGTGTAACAGTATATACTTTTCTCTGAAAAGGTCCTATTCCACCTGACAATAGAAAAACAAAATTTTATTGAATGATAAACTAAAGCTGATCCACTAATTTTCCCAGGCACTCTGATTTAAATAGGCTGATGCCTATTTAATATATACTGTCGCTTCTAAAAGTCGTCTAACTTGAGTCTAGAGTGACATTTGCACTCTGAAGTCCCCTCGGCCACCATCCAGCTGGCCCATCTGTAGAGAGGGGCTGCCCTTGACCTTGGCACAGCTGGGTCCCACCAATGCTGTGCCAGGACCGAGCTTGGTGGTGACCCTTCCCTGCGGTGGCCCACATGACCTCCCAGATGCCCCATTTTGTGGACTCCAGGTGTTCCCAGAGTTACTACCTGTCCCGGGTACTATAAACTAATGTATTTGCTATATTACACCTAAGGAATTATAAAATAAGAATAATTATAATTAACTACCATAAATTCATAGTAACTATATTTTTATTAGTGCTGTGATGTTAACCAATATTCCCTATTTCAGTGGTTGAAATTAGTTTAAATATAAATTCTCATAGAGTCAGCACTATAAACTCTTGCCCATAGAAAAGATAAAAAAAAAAGCATCATGAATACTGTATATAAAATATCTATATTTTGTGAACAATATAAGGATATTATACTGCTATTTTTTTAGGTTTATTTGTTTATTTATGAGGGAGAGAAAGAGAGCATGAGCAGGGGAGAAGCAAAGAGAGAGGGAGAGAGAGAAAATCCCAAGCAGGTTCCGTGCTGTCTGCCCAAAGCTCCATGCAGGGCTCAAACCCATGAACCTGTGAAATCATCACCTGAGCTGAAATCAAGAGTCAGATGCTCAACTGACAGAGCCACCAAGGAGCCTCTTGTTTTTCTTCAATTACAAACATTTTTACCTGATGATTTCTTTTCACTTCAAAAGAACAGACAAAAGAAATGAAAAGGAATATCTTGAGTTGGTTTTTGAGACTTCTACTCTTCTCGATTCTTAAAAAAAAAAAAAAACTATTTGTGATTTTTGTGAAATTGAATGTAATAGAAGACAGCAAAGGAGATTTAAAATAATAGAACTCAGTTAAAAAGATAAAGAATTGGAGAAAAACAAAGACACCTGGTACATTGAATGATGTAGTTGAATACTGAATTTGAAGAAATTATTAGAAAATCTAATTATAAAGCCAGCAAAAATCTAGCCCCGCATAGTACGGACACAGTCTCTGGAGCACTCAATCTTGCTGTGGTGGCATTCAAACTATGTAGTGTCATCCAAATATACATATATTTTGATGTATATATATATATATATATACCTGTGTATACATATGTATATGTGTAAGTATGTGTTATATATAGAATATATGTGTGTATATACATGCTAATATGTGTTAGATTGTATATATGTATGTATATATGTAAATATTGCCTATATAATATATGTGTGCATATAAATATTGTTATATATAAAATATATGTGTGTGATTATATGTAGATAAGTAGATATTGTTATGTATACAGTATATATGCGCACATATATGTTAAAATGTGTTCTATACATAGGATGTGTGTGTGTGTGTGTGTGTGTGTGTGTGTGTGTGTGTGTGTGATATATATGATACATGTTCTCCCCTGACTCTCGCTTGGCTCTGGCTGTTCTCACATTCATGTCTCTTCCTGTCTTATGAAGGCATCTCCCCTTTTTCTTCTCTCATTCTTGCTTGAGAACCACTTTAAATCAGGTAAAATTACTACTTTAAAGTTACTGAGGTTGCTCAGTTGGTTAAGCACCTGACTTCGGCTCAGGTCATGATCTCATATTTTATGAGTTCGAGCCCCACATCAGGCTCTGTGCTGACAGCTCAGAGCCTGGAGCTGCTTGGGATTCTGTGTCTCCCTCTCTCTCTGCCTCTCCTCTTCTCCCTCTCCCCCACCCCTCTCTTGCTCTCTGCTCTTTCTCAAAAATACTTAAACACTTAAAACATTCTTTAAAAGAGTTTTCCCTGTGATTATGCCACCAACCCAATACACAATTACGTTCATCGTTTTCATTTTCAGTTTGCTCTTAATTGCTGATTACTTTTAGTTTTGTTTTACAGTTGTGTAAAATATTTATTTGGTTTTAAAATTTAATATACAAAACAAGATATATCTTCATCTCTGTCCCTTCTACCCTATATCCTTCCCATTGGTAACTGTTCTCTTTTAAATTTTACAGTATATATTTCCTTTGTTTTTTCTTTCTGTTTTTTATGTTTATTTACTTATCTTGAGAGAGACAGCATGTGCTCACCTGCGCACACAAGTGGGGTAGGGGCTGAGAGAGAAAAAGAGGGAGAATCCCAAGCAGTGGGGCTCGAACCCACACACCGTGGGATCATGATCGGAGGTGAGATGGAAAGTTGGACGCATAATGACAGAGCCATCCAATTGCCCTTTCCTTTATTTTTTCTTAACATAAAAAAATAGGTAGGTCTGCATATATGTAGATATACATTTGTGCATGTGAGTGCATATCGTTTATGCACTATGTGTGTATATGTATGAAAACACATACATGTGTATGCATTGGGGGGTGTATATGTGTATAGATAGATCTCCATTTCCCTCAGGAAAACAGAGCAAACCATACACACTTCTATCATTCAGCCTGGAAATGATTCCACAGCATTACTTAAATGCCATTCTTTATATATTTTAATGGTAACATAGCATTTGATCTAGCGGATAAACCATATTTTAGTCAACCAGCTCCCTATTACTGAAGTTGGAGTGGTTTCAGATAGTTCACTCATATTTTTGAATGCCCTTAGTAGAATTCATACTTACTTAGGGAAAGACATGCATGTTCTCTTAGTCTGATCTAGACACAGGAAGTAGTAAAACGAAGAGGATTTTTTTCCCCATAAAACATAATGATTAAATAGTTGTGGATCGATCCAGTGCCAAATCTATGAGGCCATTAACTTTGGCTTTCAGGTTAGTCGTTGTGAAAACATTCAGCCCAGCTGATCTGTTTGAAGGTGAGCCACAAACACAGACACAAGTTCCACAAAACTGATTAGAACGATGTGTTTTCATCATTACTGGTAGATACATGAGACTGTACTTGAAAAGCTTAGAAAAGCATCTCTGTCCTAAGGTGGAGACTGCAGACTGCAAGATCAGATGATCCTGGGGCCAGCAACCAGCATGCCCACTTTCCAGCAAGTGGTGTGCTTGTGCTCACCAGGCTTCAATGTGGAAATAGCTCCACTCATGAGGAGTTAAAGCAAGGATTCAATGCGATGATGTTTGTACATCACAGGTCATAGTGCTTGCAGTAAGATAGGTGCCCCATAAATGCCAAATTATTATTACACTCATCTACATCGACAAAGCAGTGTTCTCAAGTATCACCGCCATGAATCCTTGGTCTTGAAAGTTTGGACAGGTGCTTAAAATTAAGCCCTTTGGCCTGATTTCTTGAGCTGGCTCTAATTACTTGGGCAAACTATAGCCATTAGCGTTTGCACACTTTAACTCATGTAACCTTTCGGAAACATCTCAAGATCTTAGACTCCAATGAGAATAATTATCAGACCAGTGTCAAAAGGGCTAAGATAAGATTTTCAAATGCGATGATCCTGTCTGTATCTAAGCCTGGGAATAATCCCCTGAACCCACAGTGTTTATTTCACTCGATGTGCACATTGTGTTTTGAAGTTTCTTCACGTTAGGTATGAAAGGGAAATCTACAATACTTTGAACAATTATTTATTTATGTAGAACACATTCGACAAAATTGATTAGAGCGTTTTATTTTCATCATTATTGTTAGATACATAAGAATTTACTTGAAAGCTTAGAAAATCACAATCTGGTCTTGTGGAAGTTGTGGTTTAAAAAGTAACTGATGAGAATAAATCTTTGGGGAAGGTAGGGTAAAAGGTCATATGGTTTCCCTATTCTCCTTGGGTGAGAATTTTCACTAAATTAGAATTCTATATGAATCCCTTGAAGATATTATAATTTCAATTGAATATTACCATAGTGTTACATAAGGTGTATTTCATTTTCTGAGATTTTTCTTGGCTCGAGCCAATATATTTCAGTTATTTTTACTAAAATATCACGACCTATGCAATTAAAGTAAGCCTACTGGGTACGATATTCCAATATTAATTTTCTATATAGAAACAGAGCTGAGTGACAGGGTTGCACATGGAATCCTGAAATGATTTCCAGTTCAGAGAACACAGTCACAGACTCAGCTAACTTAATGCCCAAGTTAGACTCCCCAAACTTTATATTTAGTGAAAATTGACAAAGATTTTTTTCAGATTATGCTTAAAATTAAAACTGTATTAACCTGTGTTTCTTAAATTAAATGAGATCTTCTAGTTAGCAAAACATCTAACCCGTAATGGTAAACTCAGGAATTCAGTGACTCTTATGTAAAAGTTGAACTATTTCTCTGACATAACTAAGACCTAAGAAAAGCGAATATGTATTATTTCCCCTGATAATGGGATTGCAATGGTATTACAAGCTGATACATACATTTGAACACAAGAACAAAGGATTTATACGATAAATGGGATTAGTGCTTCGTTAAGGCAAAAACATAAACATGACTGAATCCACAGCCATTTGCATATAAACAAGGAGAACTGGTTATTCACTTGAGGAGCCTAAGTGGTCTGCAAAGCAGTCAGTCCAAGAGCGAAAAACCAAAACTCTCAAAATACATTTAGAAAATCTGTTTGCTGTCCACATCCTTTGACTTATGTGTCTTATTTTCCATCATTACAAACGTCCTTAATGTTTATTAAACAACCTCAATGTCTCTTTAAAATCACAGTTAATATTTAAATACTGATTAGAGAAACATCAATACTACTCAGCTTACAATATCAGTTGGCTTTCAGCCAGAGCCTAAAGATGTTTGAATGGGAAGAGTATTCCTATCAACCTTTTTATATTTCTTGGTAAAATTCTAAAACTTTTCTCTATTCTAACTTAAGTCTATTCTTTCATCTCGTCTCTTGACTGAGAACATGATCATAGACATTCTTTTTATTTTTAATTCCCTCAATGTCTTTTGTTCCCTTTTTGAAAGTAGCTTTAAGTATTCATGATAAGATTGTATTTAACAGAGTGGCTCTACATTTGATAGAGTGCCTCTGATAAGGGTCTGAAATTCTTAACATTCGGTTGACCTTAAAGCTTCACCTCTTGTGTAAACAAATTCCACCTAGAAAATCATTCTATCTTTCTAAGGGACATGAAAAAAATTTTAAATTTCACTCAAATTTCCCACTAATGTTTCTTCTGCTGTGTTCAACTCTATTTAATATCTTTTCTTTATACCTTTTGTTATCTTGTTTAGTATGTTTCATACATTTTAAATGTGCTGCTGTTAAAACTGGCTGTATTAGGGCCATTACTGCACAAGTAAATGGAAAGATGCTGACAATTTGACAGAAGGAAATACAAGGACTAGCCCCAATGACAGAGGACGTTTTATGCCCAGTTGGGGCTATAGAGTCAGCAGTGGCAAAATTCAGCAGGCTATTTCAAGGTTTAATTGCTGCACTTAAAGCCGTTTATCACAGAACAGCACAGCAACCTGTTCACAATTTAGAGAAAAAATATCACATCCACCAGCTATCACAGAAATGAAACCCCCATAAAAAGGAAGAAAAATATTCATTAGTGTCATTGCTTGAGCCTCAGGATATGAGGTAGGAAAGAAAGATATATTTCAGAAATGTAAAGGAAGGAATAGGAAAGAAGGAAAGGAAGAAAGAATATAAGGAAGGAGGGAGGGGGGGACTAAGATATTGTGATACTAATATATCACTGGAAAAGTGATAAGGGTCTTAGACCATTTTATTTGATGTTAATTCCTGTGTACTCACTCTGGAAATCAACCATGTGAAGTCTTAGAATTGTTCCCTGAGTATTGGATTCTTGAATTTTCAGTTCCTTATTGTCCTTAGAATACAGAGATAAGTTGAAAATAGGAAATCAATCTGCATCTCAACTTTATGACCCATTTCCTAGGAATAGAACAATTCACCATGGCTTAAAGAGATATTTCATGACCCCTACAGTCTGTCTCTGTGTTACCAAGACTCTAGAGGACAAAGTTCTTTACTGAGTAAATGAATGGATATGTATAATAAACATCTATCATCACCATAGGATAAGAGAGTGTTCTTTAAACTGCTTTATTATTTGGGCGCCTGGGTGGCTCCGTCGGTGAAGCGTCCGACTTCAGCTCATGTCATGATCTCATGGTTCGTGGGTTAGAGCCCCGCATCGGGCTCTGTGCTGACAGCTAGCTCAGAGCCTGGAGCTGCTTCGGATTCTGTGTCTCCCTCTCTCTCTCTCTCTCTGACCCTCTCCTGCTCACGCTGCCTTTCTCTCTAAAATATAAATAAAACATAAAAAAATTAAAAAACACTTTATTAAATTATGATTGACATGTAAAAATCTTGACATATTTCTTTCTTTCCTTCCTTCTTCTTCCTTCCTTCCTTCCTTCCTTCCTTCCTTCCTTCCTTCCTTCCTTCCTTCCTTCCTCAATGAGTTAGAGGATATATATACACCTTGTGAAACTGTCACCACCAAGTCCATGGACATCTCCAATTGAAATAGTATTTTCAATATTTCAACACATGTAATGAATGTTTTTGAAATTATAGATCTGTGTTGCAATTTGTTAATTTATTTTTTCTTAATGTAATAGATATGACTATAAAAGTAATCAAACAATACAGTGAAGTATAAAGCAGAGAGTACCTCATAACATACCCTCTCCCCTTAGGAAACGAATCCTGACAGTTTAGATTTTATTTTATACATAAGAATTGTTTCCATATGTACAGTTAGTTATGTATGATTGATTGTGGTTGTGTCTGTTTTATATACTGACATAGATAATGTTATTTTTACAAAACTACATGACATATGTGTAATCTACTTGCATTTTTATCTTGGTATATTATATTATCTATAAGCCAAGTAATTCAACTCCAAAACTTTTGCTGAACCATACTTTCTAATGAAAGTACCCCTGAGCACTAAGGACATACACCCAGGCCCCATACACTTTGGTCTGCCTGCAGGGTAAACAGACCCAGAGACCCCTGGGAACATCATCTTGGCCCCAGCTCAATTCTACCCAACGACCAACAAGAGGGTGGTACGCTTGCACAAGCTGGACGTGGAGCAAATGATAAAATGCCCTAGTCCATCGCTGAGGTTAAGCCATCATTCTGTATTGGATCGTTTGCTGTCTTGATATTAATTAAATGATACTGTCGCTATCTATTGCCCCTTGTACATAGGCTTCACTAAGACGCAGCTGAAGAATGGAGGGTGGGAATGCCTGATGGGACGGGATCAGGAGCCATAGCAGCACCAAATTCTGTAATACTTGGCCCTCCCCTCAAGATCCTTGCAACCTCACCGAGAACAGTCCGGAGGGACGCCCGCCACGAATCTGCAAGGGGCCATGCATCCCCTTAGAAAGCCTGTTTTTAATGGACACATTTTATATTTAGAGACCTTGGTTCCTTCCGTCAGCTACAGCAGAGCCTGGTTTACCATCCCCCCACCCCGCCCCCACGCAAGATGATTTTGTAAATCCTTGCTTTCACCCGCTTTGCAAACTTTTCCTTTAATCCTTTTGTGATTTAACCTGCAGAGAAATTTTTTCCATCCTGCCAGTTTTGGAAAACAACTCATCGTCATCTCCCAATGCAGGCAAAAATATTCAGAGTTTCAGTAAACGTTTCTGACAGGATTTCAAGTTGGGCGCAAAAATAAACTAGGATGCTTAATAACGTTACATGATGAAAACAAAGCAGTAAAAAGGAATGTGTGTGCGGATACCTGTCTGCATCGACTAGATTGAATTCCGTTTATTTCCGTGAGAAAGAAAATGTTGAAGTCTATTACTGTGGACAATTGCTAATTAGAATACTTGTTTTTTTCAGAAGGAAAGAAAAGATGTATGTTCTCCTCATCATACCCTCAGGTAGAGCAAAAACTGATGAAGAGAGACCGAGAAGAAACCATCACAAGAAACAGTGAGAGACAGGGGCAACATGAAGTTTTCCTTTGAGGGTCCATTTGCATTTCAGGCTTTTATTTTAAACATCACGGATGGTAAGTACATGGAAAAACTGGGCAAAGGATTTATCGGGAACGATGCATTACTTCTCTACATCCAACGCCAGAGAATGAAGACAATGTCTGCATGAGATAGTTCAAAGTTGTCAAATTTATCTGAAACCCGAATTTACTCTTTGTGTTGTGACATGTCAGTGAATAGCGTCTTTGTCAGAATGTATGGCCATATGTATGGAAATAAGAATAAAACAAATCACAAAGGCATGTATCAAAATGGTCCCTTGGCTAGAAACACTTGCAGCTGCAAAGGTAGGAATCATGTTCCCATGCTCACTTGATGGGATTTTGGCCAAATGAATTCGGAATTTGGATTTTTGTAGTATCGTTTAGACCTCTCTGAACTTGGAGCTTTGACATTTTATTCAGTGCCTAGAGTATATGGTTATAGAGTCAGGAAGTCATGTTGCAGGTAAAAACTGTGTAGCAGTCCTGACTTACTGTCCTCAGTATCCCGCCCTAAAATCCCAAGCTGAGAGCATGCAGAAGACAATGAGGGTCTGACAGCAGCAGATACACAGACAAATGTGTTGTCTCCCCCTGGAAGGCCCCCTAGCCCACCATCCCTGGACTCCAGATGGAAGAGAAACATTACCCACTCTCAGCCTCGCCCGGGCACACTGCTGTTACCAAGTACTTCTTAACCATCTCTCCCACTGAACTGTTACATCCCCTAACATCTTGACAAGTAAATTTCTAAAAGTTCTAGTTAGCTTTGGACTTTCCTACTTTTAGGAAAAGCATCAATTTTCATTCATTTAAAAATTTTTTTTTACAAATAGTTTATTGTCAAGTTGGTTTCCATATAACACCCAGTGCTCATCCCCACAAGTGCCCTCCTCCATGCCCATCTCCTCCCTCCCCCCCACACCCATCAGTCCTCAGTTTGTTCTCAGCATTCAAGAGTCTCTCATGGTTTGCCTCCCTCCCTCTCCCCCACCATTTCCCCCTTTCCTTTCCCCCACGGTCCTCAATTAAGTTCCTCCTAATCCTCCTATATGTGCAAACACATGATATTTGTCCTTCTCTGCCTGACTTATTTCGCTCAGCATAACACCCTCAAGGTCCATCCATGTTGCTACACGTGGCCAGATTTCATTGTTTCTCATTGCCATGTAGTATTCCATGGTATAGATGAACCACATCTTGATCAATTTGTCCGTTGATGGACACTTAGGCTCTTTCCGTGTTTTAGCTATTGTTGAGAGTGCTGCTATGAACATTGGGGTACATGTGCCCCTATGCATCAGCACTCCTGTGTCCCTTGGGTAAATTCTTAGCAGTGCTATTGCTGGGTCATAGGGGAGTTCTATTGTGAATTTTTTGAGGAACCTCCACACTGTTTTCCAGAGGGGCTGCACCAGTTTACATTCCCACCAACAGTGTAGGAGGGTGCCCATTTCTCCACACCCTCGCCAGCACCTAGAGTCCTCTGATTTGCTCATTTTCGCCACTCTGACTGGCATGAGGTGGTATCTCAGTGTGGTTTTGATTTGTATTTCCCTGATGAGGAGGGATGCTGAGCATCGTTTCATGTGTCTGTTGGCCATCTGGATGTCCTCTTTGGAGAAGTGTCTGTTTATATCTTCTGCCCATTTCTTCACTGGGTTGTTTGTTTTTTGGGTGTGGAGTTTGGTGAGTTCCTTATAGATTCTGGATATTAACCCTTTATCTGATATGTCATTTGCAACTATCTTTTCCCATTCTGTCGGTTGTCTATTAGTTTTGTGGGTTGTTTCCTTTGCCTTGCAGAAGCTTTTAATCTTGATGAGGTCCCAAAAATTTATTTTTGCTCTTGATTCCCTTGCCTTTGGGGATGTGTCAAGTAAGAAATTGCTGTGGTGGAGGTCAAGAAGGTTGCTTCCTGCTTTGTCCTCTAGGGTTTTGATGGTTTCCTGTCTCACGTTTAGGTCCTTTATCTATTTTGAGTTTATTTTTGTGCCTGGTGTGAGAAAATGATCTAGGTTCATTCTTCTGCATGTTGTTTGTCCAGTTCTCCCAACACCATCTGTTAAAGAGGCTGTCTTTTTTTCATTGGATATTCTTTCTGACTTCATTCTTAAGGTCAGATGACACAAGCCTAGTGTTGGCTTTTATTGTTACTGTTATGAATCTTCATTAATATTTGTACTCACCAGGAGTTCAATTAAAATCTAGGGCCAGTACAAAACTGGATAATTTATTTCAGTTAGTCACGTATTTCATAGTCACTGGACAGTAAGATTCCTGAGGAGAGCAAAGATCTCTGAATGATTTATCAAGAAAATCAGGGCTAACCAGGGAGGAGGACACAGAATTCCACATGAATGTAGATTTTGGAGAAAAGGCAGTTATTCGGAGGAAAAATATGCCCTCATTTTCTGGTCCAACATATATTTCCTGACCTTACTCTGGGTTGAGCAATGTGTGAGGTCAAGAGCATGGACTCAAAGTGAAATGGTTCTTGCTCTTACTTACACGAGGAAGCTGGAGGGAGCAAATTTAATGAGGTGGGTATGTGCGGACTGATCTTGGAATCAATGGATATTCCAGTGTGGCTGAGCTTGTCAGTGAACACTATTGTCGCTGAAAGCAACGCGAAATCGCAGCTCTTGAGTGGCTTAGTGGGTTGAGTCTCTGACTCCATTTTGGCTCAGATCTAGATCTCAGAATTCCTGGGATTGAGCCCCTCGTTGGGATTCTCTCTCTCAACCTCTCTGCCCCTCCCCTCTATCTGTCTCTCAAAATAAATAAATAAACTTAAAAAAGAGAAATCATAAAAGAGAAACCATGGCTAAAGTAGGGAGTGTACTGAGTATCGTACATTATTCTCACAAATTTGTATAAAATGATCTAATTCACACGGCATTCTTTTCCATGCAGTACATGCAAATTCTAAGAACATTCCTCAGAACTGATGGCCACATCTGAGTGTGACGGTTAATTTTATGCATCAATATGACTGACATAAGGGTTCAAGAGATACCCAAAAAAATGATAAAACCTGATTTCTGGCTGTGCCCATGAGGGCGGTTCTAGAATAAATTATCATTTGAATTGGTAGACTGAATAAAGAAGATTGCCTTCACCAGAGTGGGCAGCCATCTTCCAATCCCTTGATGGACTGAAGAGAACAAAAACGGGGAGGAAGGGTTGAGCTAAGACAGCTATCTTCTCCTGCCCTCAGACATCGAGCATCTGGTTCCCGGGCCTTCTGACAGACTGGAGCTTACACCATTTATTCCCCTGGTCCCCAAGCCTTCAAGCTTGGACTGGAATAAAACCACTGGCTTTCCTTGCAAACAGCAGATCGGGAGACTTCTCAAGCTCCATAATCATGTGAGACAGCCCTTCATAATAAATCTCTTTGGATTGAGCTTTATATATATTCTATTGGTTCTATTATTTGGAGAAGAGTACACTGAGTACTATACTAATACACTGAGCCTTCAAATATTTGAGGAAATCTTGTTCACACTAAAGAGTTCACTCTGTACATCACGTTCATGTTTAAGCTGCATCTCCATATCATACTTAGATATTAACACATGAGATTACTTATCAAATTCTGGGCCTTAAGCAATGTCAGAGAAAAATAGTTTAGAAGAATTTGACATACTCCTATTTTTGCTTGTAAATGTATCTTAATAAGAAGAAAGGATATTATCTTGAATTATCACCAGAGAACTTCCTACCTTTACCAACCTGGCACCATTTTGTACAAATGAAAGGATTTCCCAGAAGGCATTCATCTGATCAGTCCTTTTTAGAAAAGGCATGCTGGCTACAGGCTTAATTTTCTCTTTTCCTTCAAGACTATTCTAATGGCCAGTTCTATTTTCCAACCCTGAAAATAAGCATGCTCTCCATATTCTCTCTCAGTTCCGCTTGCAAACCAGCCAATTCCCTTGTGAAGCCGTCTTGTCCTTACAGCACTTCATTAAATGAACTAATGGGAACCAAAACACACAAGGAGCATTAGTTGTGAAAGTGGTTCAGAGAAAATAGGGGACCTCATGACTGCCAGAGAAAATAGGAGAAGCCCAGGTAAGTCTTAATTTCAGGTAAACAATGAATTTCCATTTGGTATTAATATGCCCCTGATACTTCATGGAATATAGGTATCCTAAAATGTTATTGATTGTTTATCTGAAATTGTTCTGTATATGTATTTTTAAGTTTATATATTATTTTGAGAGAGTGAGAGAGAGCGGTGGAGGGGCAGAGAGAGAGGGAGGGAATCCCAAGAAGGTTCTGAGCTCTCAGCACAGAGCCCAATGCAAGGCTCGATCCCACAAAACTCGAGATCATGACCTGAGCTAAAATCAAGAGTTGGACACTCAACTGACCGAGGCACCCAGGTTCCTCTGAGTGTTCTGTATTCTTATTGGTAAATCTGGTGACACTATAAAAGCTTTGGATTCCAAAGATACCTATATAGCTTCCCAGTTATCACAGGTGATAACTCCACCATATATATATATCAAGGCCAGGATTGTACGATTTATAGCATGTCTGGGATGTGCCCATTTTGGGCAACAGAGGTCACAAACAAAAGTCCTGGCAAATGGGACAACACACTTAGAACTTTTGCAAGGATATGGAATAAGTCACGATCACCCACATTTCTGCCTCCGATTATAAAAATATTACACTAATAAGTTGTTCATCACAACTGCTAGCAAACTGCATTTTATTACTTTATTGTATAACTGTTTTTACATTATTTTTATTTTTTGTTGTTTTTATCAATATCAGGTTTGGACCTTCTAAACCTGATGTGCAAATTTTGTTTACTATACAATCTTATCCAAATTTGAAAATGGACTTCAGAATTTCTTTTACCAATACAGTGTTACCCTGCAAAAGAGATTCAGTAAGCTAAATTTACTTTAAACTTATTTAAGTTCATTATTTATCCAAGAGAAATTGTCAAATGTATCAGTTCTCTCACTTCAAAGTGGAAAAGGCAAAGAAATAAATTTTGAAAATATTATTGATGAGTTTGCTTTCATTAAAGTTAGGGAAGTAAAGTTGTAATAAATTAGTTATGAGTATATATAAAATATGTAAACTTAAACATAATTTTATGAGTTTTAGTATACATACTTTTTATTTTTTAATATGTTTTTAAAGATTTTTCCATGGCAGTACAAAAAATATGGGCTATCATAATCCATTTAATATTTATTTTGATTTTGTCCATTAATAGTATATAGATTACTTATTTTACATTCATTTATATTTTATAACTTGCTATATAGCAACTGTTAAGTTTTATAAAAGTAGATTCTACTCAAATTTTTTCTCTTACAATTAAAAGAGAAAGGTAGGGGCGCCTGGGTGGCTTAGTCGGTTGAGCGTCCAACTTTCGCTTAGGTCATGATCTCGCGGTTCGTGGGTTTGAGCCCCGCGTCGGGCTCTGTGCTGACAGCCAGCTAAGAGCCTGGAGCCTATTTCGGAGTCTGTGTCTCCCTCTCCCTGTGACCCTCCCCTGCTCACGCTGTCTCTCTCTCTCTCTCCTAGAAATAAAAAAATAAAAAATAAATTATAAGAGAAAGGTATACAGGTATATTTTGCCTAACGGCAAAATTATTTGTGGATTTCAAATTACTTTGTTAGTTAAAATTATATTTAGAAGCGTCAGATTACTAGTGATTTCCATTTAATGAGATCTTATATTGACTTATATGTTAATTATATACTAAATCATATACACACAGTTTTCTTAAAATGATAAGCAATATCTTGTCTAATATTAACATATATACATTATATATATTCTACTTATAATTATAATTAAAATTAAATTAGTCAGCAATATGACCATTACAAAGATTTTTCTTGGGGAAAATTTACCGAAGGAAGCATTACCTCTATGCATGCTGCTGTCATGAGTATAGCCATATCAATTCAGTGAATATCAGCTCAGTTGTGGTGATTGAGCTAAAAAGGATCAAAGTAAATGAGCCTTTCTAAAATAATAATGTGGACCTAATTTCACTCCATTTCTCTTGCTGAGATTTTTCTATTGAGTTTAATATATCAAGAGCAGGAAATTATTTTCACATTTATGTTATTCACATAATTAATTGAATCTGAATTCAGATGCATTTTAGAGAAGGACCCTCGGGATATTAAAAATGTCAAGATCCAACATCGTTTCTCATAGCTTGCTATATTAGAACGGTTGTAACAAATAGAAAGAAAAGTAATACAAGCAGAACAATTTCTGAACTAGTGAATTATAACCGATGAATGCGACGCTGGCCTCTCTAGGCAAGGTTGGAGGCAGGTCAGTTTCATTGTAACCTGTATTATGAATACTTAGCTTTCCTGGTGTCAGCTATTAAATTTAAACTTTCCATTTCTGGATTTATTTTATAATATATTAAGAGCACTGCTGAAAAGATCAGAAAAATTTGATCATCACAAAGACATAGAAAGGGCTAAGAGAGCAATGTATTTTTGACATAATATCAGATTTCACTTTTACTTCTTTTCTCTGAAAAAGAAGAAATCCAAAATCTATTCAAAAAAAATTAATAGAACACAGAGTTTCCGCCTCAAGTCTCTGGAAGATTCTAAGGAACATTGTTTGGCTTTCTGTTCATTTTCTCTTCTTGAATTCTACCTAGAAGAAGTAGAGGCTTGAGATAGTGCAGAGAAAAATAAAACTAAACTAGACACATAAACCTGATCCCTGAGGCCTCTTAAAAATTAATAGTCAGGAAGATTTAATTTGTTCAAAGTGGATTATAGACTTTGCGAAGGCATGATTGCTAAGAATATCCTTAGACATTTGTTTTAACCTTGCGATCATACTGTAGGGATGTTAGGCTCCTTGACCTTAGGAGCAGGTCAAGGTCGGGGACACCTGAGTTCACCTTTGTCCAAGTATAACTTCCTGTAGTGAGCGGATGCTCAGTGAGTGAAAAAGGGAAGTACAGGGTGCTGGTGGCCAGGGAGACCGAATCCTGCCGTCTTCTCTCCATGGCAAGTGGAAGCAGATCCAGAGGTGTAGACCCAAAGAGGACAGATGTGATGAGGGGGTATGAGTTGTACAATCAAGTCAACCTGCCAACCACCAGTGAGGAGCTGAACTGGACCATATGCCCAGATGCAGCAGGTCCAGGGAAGGCTGAGCTGTTTCCTCTATCCATACCCCACCTTTTTTTTTAAGTTTATTTATTTATTTTGGGAGAGAGACAGAGAATGCACACAAGCTGGGGAGGGGAAGACAGAGGGGGAAGAGAGAGTCCCAAGCAGGCTCCGCTCTGTCAGCACAGAGCATGACACAGGGCTCAATCCCATGAACCTGTGAGATCATGACCTGAACCAAAATCAAGGGTCGGACACCCTCTTGCTTTGATTGGCCTCCAGCAATACTCTGCAACCATTTAGGGGCGAGACTAATCTCCATCCCACAAAACAGAATCTCAAAGGGAATCAGATAATGCCTATAGTCCCATGAGCTAGTGCACAGAGGTGGGAGAGCATGGCAGAGGGAAAGTAGAGAGGGCCCTGAATGCCCTTCAGCAGCAACTACTTAATCTACCAGCCTCTCAATGAATTCGGTTACCATGAGCCACGCCTCTAGGTTTGACCATCACAAGAAACTGAGGCCCAGGATTTCTGATCTTTGATTCCTCCTGGAATTGCCTTTTCTGGTTGTATTCATTCAGGGCCCTGTGAATGGTAACAGGCTCAGGAAGGCCACATTCCCATTGGAAACAATCTTGGAAAGCAAATAAATACAGAGAAGCAAGAGTGAAAACAGAGCTCTAAATGCCACCTTGTTTTTTTAACAGTATAAGACCAAATTCCAATCAATATAACTGCAGACAGATACCCCCCACCCCTCCACTGAGTGGAACCACATCAGGTGATTTACCTTTGGCAGGATAATCTTGACTTAGGGAACATTCATATATAAGCAACTGAGAGCATCAATCCTTAATCAAACACAGAATGAGGCTAAATGTGTAAAATCTCCTTTGCACTTTTGACTTTGCTGGGAGAATGATGCTTAAAACGCCCTATTAATTTGGAGCTTTACCCAAGAAAAAGCCATTTGGGGTAAATAAATAATTGACGTAAACAGAATAAAGTCATTGCTTCTCACCGGTGACTGTTTGACTGCTGGGAACGGTGTTTTCTAATACTAAATTGAGTTAATGTGGACTATTTACCTGGGATGCTCAGCTCATCCTGATGATCTTAATTCTCTTGAACATTCTGTGAGGAAGGGATTCCACCAGGGCAGATGCCCCCATTTAATGCATCGCTGACACACAATTACCTATCTCAGCCCCACAGGCTGTTCACTCATCCAGTTGTTCTGTCTTCTAAACAATTTCCTGGACTGACATTGTTATGTGTGCTTCTGAATCTCACCTTGGGCAGAACGGAATGTGCAATAAAGTAGGACAGCAGTATAAATGGGCCGCCCATTACACTGTGATAGGGTTTTCAAATTCATCGTTCAGTTGTGGTCATTCCTCTTCCAGCTGTCTGTCCTCTGGCTTCAACAGGGGTGATGGGGGGTGCCTCTGTTTTAGTGACATGGGGCTCCTTAAGCTGTGCCCATATGTCGTCCTCATTAGCACCTGCTGCCATGACTTCACCCAACCTCAGAAAGCATGGGGGATGTTGGTGGGACCATAGGCTACTTCTTTCAGATGCATGGTCTGGCCCAGGCACCAATTGTGTCTTCTTGGACGAGTTGGTTAACCAAACTCAGTTGACAAGTATACTGTTTTGACAGGTGCTAAACTGAGCCAAAACTAGCTTAGGTTTCTGTTTTGTTTTTGTTTTTGTTTTTTATATTGTCAGACAGATAGTATGTCCAGATAGAAGCAGTTTCTAAAAGCCTATGAATTGTAATTGTCCAACTGTCTTCGATAATTCTTCTGCCATTCCACAGAGGGCTTTACCTGAGTTATCCTGTTCAGGGATTACAACAGCCTAGCAATTAGGCTACTACCAATTTGCACTACTGCCTGAGGTAGGGAGACGCAGTGCTCAACCTGAGCCCTGGGGCCACAGTGGCTGATGGCTGGAGATACTTTCCCACTGGGAAGGATGTAAGGAGGCACTGAACCATGTTCAGATCTCCAAAATCTTATCATGCACTTCTCTGTTCACTCGTTCCATATGCATGAAAGTCAGTTTTCCAATTTTCCAAAGGTAATAAGATAAAGTCATATAAAAACCATGTCATATTTTAGAAAATAGGAAAATCTGATGTTAGTATTATCTATTAGGGGCGCCTGGGTGGCTCAGTCAGTTACCTGTCCGACTTCAGCTCAGGTCATGATCACATGGTTCGTGGGTTCAAGCCCCGCATTGGTTTCTGTGCTGACAGTTTGGATCCTGCTTCGGATTCTGTGTCTCCCTCTCTCTCTGCCCCTATCCCGCTTACACTCTATCTTTCTCTCTCTCTCAAAAATAAATAAACATTTAAAAATCTATCTTTTATTATAATACCATGAAAAATTACAATAAAATATTTTTATTGTATACTTAAACGTCTTATATAGTGAATTTTATTTTTGGCATATATTTTCCTATGTGTATATCTATGCACATACTTTGTGTAACTGTCATAAAATGAAGCAAAACTGCCGCTTCGTTTTTCAATAACTATTAAGCCACAGACTTTTCTCAATTCTGACATTATCTTCTCAATTTTCATGTGTATATTACCTAAGGATTCATTAGGATTTAACCATTTCCCATTAGTTGGATTTAAATTCTGCTTACAAACAAACAAATCCCCTAGAATATTCCCACTTCTCCACTCAGAACTGACACAACATTTGATTACTTCCATATACGCGTTATGGTTAACTGCATTGCCACTGGACTCAACATATCAAAATTTCTCACAGTATGATCTGTCCCTAAAATTCAGCTGGTGTAGTTCTCTTATGGCTTGGAGCGAAGTGGTCTTTGCAAATGGCTTCCATCTCCTTCCTTGTCTAGTGGCTCCAAATTTTTGTAACAGAAAGGGGTGAGAACCCACGTGAGGCAAAAGCAATTGCTACTCTGTCACCCTCCCTACCTCATCAGGAAGCTATGGCTTTCTTACAGTTCTGGGCAGATGGAAGGCTCTGTTTCATAATGCTTTAATATTCAGCCATTATGAACCCAGGACATTGGCATCCAGTGTAAGTAAAAGCACTTGAGTTGTTATAGTCTGATGAAGAATGGTGTATTGCGATTGTAATAGTTATATTATACATTATAGACGTAAGATCCTGGTGGGACAATATTTTTAATAACTAGTAACAATCACTCCAATATTATACCTTTGTCCCTTGGAACTGAGTGTCAGAAATTTCTGGACTTCTTGAGGCACTGAAAGCCTTTTAGTCTCTGGCATCCCACTGGTTTGCTCACATGGATTGATGGCGCTAGGGGACATCAGCTGAAAGCAGACATGCAGCTTTATCTGGGGACAGTGCCACGGGCTTGATATGTTTTGCTTAGCTTCTCTCCCTGCTGGTCAACAGTTGGCTTTTCACGTGTCGTCGTGTTTTGGACATGCGCTGTTTAACTGCATTTGTGAATGCAGCTGAGTCAGGCTTTATCTTACTCTGTGGAGCAAAGTAATAAAGTGATTTTGCAGATATAATGATGGAGTGGCAACGTTCCTTCGCAGTGACTGTCAGCGGGAAAACCTCCCCACTTTACTTGTTACACACAAGGTTAATGGACATAAAGACCTAACTATGAGGGGGTGGGAGAGGGATAGACCCTGGGCAGCTCAGTCGGTTAAGCCTCCGACCCTTGATTTCTGCTCCGGTCATAACCTCATGGTGGTGGGATCGAGCCCAGCATCAGGCTTCACACTGAGCCTGGAGCCTACTTGGGATTCTGTCTCTCCCTCTCTCTCTGCCCATCCCCTGCTTTCTCTCTCTCTCTCTCTCTGCCTCTTTCTCAAAATAAATAAATAAATAAACTTTTTTTTATTTTTTTTATATATTTTTTTATTTCTAGGAGAGAGAGAGAGACAGCGTGAGCAGGGGAGGGTCAGAGAGAGAGGGAGTCACAGACTGAAGCAGGCTCCAGGCTCCGAGCTGGCAGTCAGCACAGAGCCCGACGAAGGGCTTGAACCCACGAACCGCGAGATCATGACCTAAGCGAAAGTCGGACGCTTAACGACTAAGCCACCCAGGCGCCCCATGAAGCTTTTTTTAAAGACCTAAAAATGGAGAGAGGTTACAGCAAAACCAAGACTAGAAACCTGCACTGCTGGACAACTTTTGGAAGCAAAGCTGCCCTTGCGTCTTAACCAGTAGGGAAGTTCACAAAGAGCCAAAGACAGCAGCGGGGAGATGCTGCCCGTTCACCTTCTTAAGAGTGTTCTGTGCCCCAGAATTAAGTGCCCCACAGTGGCCACGCTCAGGACACACAGGCCTGTGCACACCTCACACAGGTGCACTCTGCAATCAACAGGTCCTAGCTCCTTGGTCCCACCCGGTGTGGAAAATTCTTCACTTGTGAAGATTCCTTAACACTGATTATTCCTGGAAATCCTCAACTCTGTTCCGCTTCAGTCCCATTTCCCAAGACAACTGCCACCTCCCTGTGGTCCTCCCTGAGACAATCCCGCCTTCCCCTCCGGCTTGGCCCTGTGCCATCCTGACTTCCCAAAGCTGAGGTCTGGAAGTGCACAGTCTTTACCCCGGGTTCCATGTTCTTTAAGGCTTTTCTTTATTTTTATTCATTCTTACTCACTTCTTCCAATGAGTAAATGGAGACAGCGTCTCCCTCTCTTTTGGGCATTCAGAGTATATATACTTTTCTTACTGCTTTTTTTAAACTTTTAATCTATTACTGTGTTTTTGTTTGTTGTGTAGATTTCTTTAATGTGAGTGAATCCACCTGTCTTCCCATTTAAAACTTTTGATCAATGATAAGAAAGGCCTTCCCTTTTTCTTTTCCTTTTTTTAGTTTTTTTTTTACAAATAGTTTATTGTCAAATTAGTTTCCACATAACACCCAGTGCTCATCCCCATAAGTGTCCTCCTCTATGCCCATCCCCCCCTCCC
>NW_024082628.1:0-8137 GCF_003009895.1 Hyaena hyaena | reverse complement strand
TCCCTTGGGTAAATTCCTAGCAGTGCTATTGCTGGGTCCTAGGGGAGTTTTACTGTTAATTTTTTAAGGAACCTCCACACTGTTTTCCAGAGGGGCTGCACCAGTTTACATTCCCACCAGCAGTGTAGGAGGGTGCCCGTTTCTCCACATCCTCGCCAGCATCTAGAGTCCTCTGATTTGCTCATTTTAGCCACTCTGACCGGCGTGAGGTGGTATCTCAGTGTGGTTTTGATGTGTATTTCCCTGATGAGGAGGGATGCTGAGCATCGTTTCATGTGTCTGTTAGGCCTTCCCCTTTTCAAAATTATTTCTTAACTATGTCTTATGCCCGTGATTCTAATTCTTTCAAGTGCTTTTTGATACAATTGGAATTTGTTTTAGTAAAAGTGGTGAAGTAAGGATACAATTTGCATTTCCAGGTAACTAGGGAGTTGTTTTATTCACACTTATTTGAGAATCCATATTTTCCCAGGACCCTTGGGTGGCTCAGTTGGATGAGCGTTCAGCTTTGGCTCAGGTCCTGATCTTGTGGTCCATGACTTTGAACCTCACATCAGTCTCCCTACTGACACCACAGAGCCTGCTTCAGCTCCTCGGTCTCCAACTCTCTCTCTGCTCCTCCCCCACTTGCACTCTCTCAAAAATAAATACACCTTTAAAAATAAAGAATCCTTATTTTCCCACTGAAAGGACAACCCTTATTTTCTTTTTTTTTTTTTTTACTAAATATCTATATGTGTTTGAGTTTATTTCTAGATTGTGAATTATGTTCTATTGATTGTACAGTCTCTTTGTGAACTAGTATCACATAGTTTGAGTTAGTGTTGCTTTCTATTACTTTTTCATTAAAACAGAATTGACATACAACATTGTGTAAGTTTAAGGTGTGCAAGAGTTGATTTGATACACTGATATCTTGCAATTGGATTACCATGTAGTGCTAGCTAACACCTCCACCAGTCACATAATTATTTATTTTTTGTGGTAAGAACATTTAAAATCTAGTTTCTTAGCACCTCTGAGATACATAGTATAGTACTGTTGATTTTGATCATTATTACTTTTTTAATATCTGGTAGAACAAGTTCACTCTGCTTACTCTTTTTGTTTTTAATGTTTATTTATTTTTGAGAGAGACAGAGACAGAGCATGAGTGGAGGAGGGGCAGAAAGAGAGGGAGACTTGGAATCTGAAGCAGGCTCCAGGCTCTAAGCTCTCAGCACAGAGCTGGACATGGGGGTTGAACTCAGGAAGAGCGAGATCATGACCTGTGCTGAAGTTGACACTTAACCTACGGAGCCACCCAAGCGTCCCACTGCTTACTCTTCCTTTTTGGAAGTATCCCCCATATTCCTGTACACTTGTTTTCCCAAAGAACTTTAGAGTTAGCCCATGGATGGCAAAAACAGGACTGCTTATGCATTGATTGGCATCTACCGAATGCTCTGTATAGGCTTTGAAACTGGCTTCTTAACGCATTTTCCTTTTCCAACCAGGAGTAAGATAGGCATTTCCATTTATCTTCTATTGGATCCTTCAGTAGCATCTTAAAGATCTATTCTTCTCCATGGTGTACATGCTTTGTTAAGTTCATATCTAGTTATTTTATCTACTTGTATTATTCCCATAAATGGGATATTTCATTCCAGTACATTTATCTATTGTTTATGTTTAGTTGGCTACAATTTTTATATTAATTCTATACTTAGCAGCTTACTGAACTCTGCAATTAATTTTAAATTGTTTCTGCTTGATTCCCTTATATTGACTTTCCACACAATCCCACCTACCCCTGGACACTAAGCCCTGAAATTCATCATTTATTTGTGTGTTTCCTAATATGCATACAAGACACATGTTTTGGCTTTCTGTCAGCCAGTATTTTTATAGATATGTTGGTGTGTGGGACCCCCTCCTACTTTCTGGTATGTAAATTAGAAAATTGGAATTTGTGAGACATTCATGCACAAACCCATCATCTCCTACCTTGAAGGAGCATTGTAAGGATTACACAGATAAATCCTTTAAATTTGTTTTTACTGTTATAGAGAGTGATCCACATAAGTACTGAGGATTAGGCTAACACTCTATCTCATTAATATTCAAAAATGAAAAGAGATTGTAAACCAAGAATGTTAAGTGGGCTTGTGTGTTTCAAGAACTGGCATTGTATCTGCAGAATGGAGATGGGAGTTTTCCATAAACAATGTAGATTAGTACAGCAAGTGTAAGGATGTGGCTTAGAGAAAAATTCAAATAATATGTATTAATGTAAATGAAGCCTGTGTTTTTAAAAAAGAGAACACGCTCAAAAGATATGTGGAGTATCATAAGAATGAGCATTTGTCAACAAATCTAAAATTTCGACAGCTTGATACACGGAAATTTATTCAAGTTTTGCAGTGTTGGGTAAAGCCAGCACAAGTTATGCTAAGCATTTTGGGAGTAAAGAGTTTCATAAAGGATTAAGTCTTATGTAATTGCCAATCATCCAGATATGCCCACGAAGTCAGGGAAGCCCCAGCCCCTGGACTCCCTAGTGAGTGGTTGTCAAAATGGCCCCGGGAATGGCACGTCACTGCTGGAGACTCTCAGGTGGATCGCCTTCCACCCGCAAGAGTCATGGTTAGCAACAGAGAAGCTTCCTTAGAGCCCACCAGGAAGCTTCAGGAAAACTGTGTCTGCCCAGGTGTACAGTTGGAACTCAATTCCTGTCTCTGGTAAATTCTAGTCAGGCGCCCGACAGGAAAGGGATTCTGGTCTCTGTATTTCCTGGCCTCGCTGGCAACGCAGAGGAGTTCTTACAAAGAGCAGTGGTGAGGCACCTGGGGGGTTCAGTCAGTTAAGCGTCGATTGCAGCTCAGGTCATGATCTCGTAGTCCATGAGTTCGAGCCCTGCGTCAGGCTCTGTGCTGACAGGTCAGAGCCTGGTGCCTGCTTCAGATTCTGGGTTTCTCTCTCTCTCTGCTCTTCCACTGCTCACGCTGTCTCTCAAAAATAAATAAACATTAAAAAAAAAAAAAAGGCAGTGTGATGCCATAGGGACAACACACAAGGATGTAACCCCATAGACGCGTACACCTCGAGCCTCCAGGCAGGTGTGCGGCTCACTGCGCAAGGCTGGAGGGCCCAAAGTTCTTCTGTCTCGTGCCTTTGCAGCCTCCTTAGCCCCTGAGTCCTGTGTACCCATTCTGCAGATGGGCATGGATGGAATTGCAGAGTCCTGCCTTGGCCTAGAAGTGATCTGCGTTACTTCCACTCATCCTAACAGGCAGGAGCAGGGAAAGCCTCAGGATGGGATTGGAGGTGAGACCAGAGAGGAAGCTACTTTCCACTGACTGTTCCATATGCTGGAAACGGGGGCAGTGGTACTGCCGAACAGCACTTAGGAAATAAATTATTTTTTAAAAAATGAAAGTTCCAATTCACTTTGATGTTTAATTTAAAAGAAAACTCAGTCCTGAGATCAATATGCAACATGTACTAATACTTTCTCAACACAGTTTGATGCTTGCCACTTTAGATTTTTCTTTCTTTAAAACATTATACTCTATAACTTTGAATACACCAGAGTTCTGCTGTGGACAAAATGTTATCTAAAAAGCTCCAATTTTCACTGCATGTTTGTATCAAACTAACAGACGATCATTTGTCTTCCACCATTCACACTGGCCAGTCGCCTGCAAGGAATGGCTTTATTTTCTGGAATTTAGGGGAAATCTGTCCTCTTAAAATTGATGAAAGACATTTGGAAGTCCTTGATGAAACATACTTTTTTAAAACTTTTTTTCATTTATTTGTTTTTGAGAGACAGAGTGAGACAGAGCACAAGTTGGGGAGAGGCAGAGAGAGAAGGAGACACAGAATCCGAAGCAGGCTCCAGGCTCTGAGCTGCAAGCACAGAGCCTGATGTGGGGTTCGAACCTACAAACCATGAGATCAAGACCCAATCCAAAGTCAGACGCCTAACTGACTGAGCCACCCTGGCGCCCCTAGATGCTTCTATAATTCATTACATCACACGCAGCAATATTTATTTAAATTTCCACAAATATGTGTACCTTCTATCCCTGTTTGGGGCTAAAAAAAGGAGGGGGGTCTTGGCTTGCACTATTCAAAACAGTTTGTCATCAAGAAGAAAATAAACAAATGCTTGTCTGAACCCAGTTCTATTTAGCTCAGTTGGATCAGGACTCTAAGGAGTCCATTAAAGCCAGGGAAGTGATAAAACTTTTATCACCAAAAGCAATTTGACTGACTAGTTGATGAACTAATGTTTACTTCCTGCCTTTGGTCAAGGATTTCCAAAGCCAGACATCTTTATCCCTTGCACTTAACAACGTTTGCTGCATGTATTTCACTGAATGAATAAAAAAGCAAAGGGTGCATCTGCAGTGAGAATTGGCAACCTATACGCACCTGATCAAAGGAATCCTAAGTACACGCACATATACATCCACATCATAACCCAGGAACTTTATTTTCCCTTTGCATCCCCTGAAATTCTAAACAGATTCACACCACTAACATTACCCAGTCACCTGCAAAGTGGGTTCTAATTTCGGGGCGCCTGGGTGGCTCAGTCGGTTGAGCATCCAGCTGTGGCTCAGATCACGATCCCGTGGTCCCTGACTTTGAGCCTCATGTCAGGCTCTGTGCGTACAGCTAGGAGCCCGGAGCCTGCTTCAGATCCTATCTCCCTCTCACTCTCTGCCCCTCCCCTACTTGCACTGTCTCTTTCTCTCAAAAAATAAACATTAAAACATTTTTTAAGTGGGTTCTAATTTATTAAGTTTTAAAATCACTTAGATTTTTATAGCAGAAAGAAAATTGATACAGAGATTTACACACTGTGTTTCCCCTAAGTGTCATTATTGGTTAAAGGTTAATTAGTTTTATTATATATCTCTATTTTCATTGAGCTGTTACTAATTGACTCCACTCTGAGTAGTGGCCTGGATTATCTGTGCTTCTGTCACTACCTCCATGAGTCTGAGGTCTGAGCTTCTTTCACATCAGAGCCCTGGTGACAGGCTGCAGTTATACCTGTGACAAAGATATTTCTCATGTCATATATTTTCAACACAATTTTTCCCTTCTAAAATAAGCATGGCGCAAAAAGGCTCCCAATGTAGATGGCATTGCCATAAAATTTCAAACAGAGTGTATTTAAAAGTTCCTAACACCAGATGATGATAAGAACAGCCCATTATCACCTAATTAGAGATTCACAATGATGTTATCATTTAATTGCCACAAATCAACCTTTTATACATGGGTTTTTCAAGCGTGTCAATGTGAAATTCCCTTCAAAATGCCAAATGGAGGTGTCATAAATAGAATTCCTGGCTTGTCACATCAGGTTGGAGGTAAAGGGGTCCAGGAAAATTGTGAAGCAAGACAAGGCTTGGCGCTTTGTGTTTCTCTGAAGGAAGCCTGGAATGAAATGGAATGGATGTAAAGTCCTCCAAGGGGGGCCCTGAGGCCATGCTGAGGTTTTTCCCCTGTGCTTACAGACCATGGGGGGGGGGATGTCACGCCATGCTGTGCGTGTGACAGGGGACCTGGTCCATTGGGAAACTGCTCCCAGGTAGAGTACATTCCCCAGTCACCACCAATTGCTCTTGACAGTCACAGACAATCGTTCAGAATATGTTGTATCATTAATATCTGTTATGGGCTGAATATGTCCACCCATAATTCATGTTGAAGCCCTCCTCCCCAGTCCCTCGGAATGTGACCTTATTTGGAAATAAGGTTTTCATGGATTCTTAGAAAAAGGGGACATTTGGAGACAGACACACGCTGGGACAGCACCGTGTGAACATAAGGCAGAGGTCAGGGGAGCTGCATCTCCAGGCCGAAGAACAGAGAGGTGGCCACCGGAAGCCAGGAGAGAGTCACATTCCCCGCACTGCCGCAGGACAAGCCAGGCCTGGGCACATCTGGATCTCACACTTCCAGCCTCCAGATCCAGACACCATTCACTTCCGCTGGGCAAGCCGCTGAGTCTGTAGTGAGTTACAGGAACCCTGGAAAACTAGCAGCTGGAGCGACTCGCATTTAAATAAAAGATGCACTTTAAAATGAATGTGACTTGGGGTGCCTGGGTGGCTCAGTCAGTTAAGTGTTGGACTTCAACTCAGGTCATGATCTCACAGTTCCTGAGTTCGAGCCTTGCAGTCGGGCTCTGTGCAGACAGCTCAGAGCCTGGAGCTTGCTTTGGATTCTGTGTCTCCCTGTCTCTCTGCCCCTCCCCTGCTCACGTTCTGTCTCTCTTTCTCTGTCTCTCACTCTCACTCTCAAAAATAAATAAACATCAAAAAAAAATTTTAACTACAAAATACCACCTCACATCTGTTAGGGCATCTATCAACAAAAAGACAAAAGATACCAAGTGTTGACAAGGATGTAGAGAAAAGGAACCTCCCGTGCCCTGTTGGTGGGAATGTAAATTGCTGCAGCCACTGGAAAACAATATGGAGGTTCCTCAGACAATTAAGAATAGAACCACCCTATGATCTGGCAATCCCTCATCTAGACATATATCCAAAGGAAACGAGATCCGTACCTCGAAGAAATATCTACCCTCCCATGTTCACTGCTCCATTATTCACAAGAGACAAGATATGGAAATGATCTGTCAGTTGACTGATAAAGAGATAAAGACAATGGAATACCTCTATGTCTATATGTCTGTATCTATATCTATAGATCCTGTTGTGGCAGTTAAGAGATTTTAGATTTCACATGAAGGAAGAGCTATAAAATAAGAATCACTTTTCATTGATCATTGAATTTGATATAACACAGACTGGAGCGGAAATAGTCAAATTTGAAGATATTTAGAAGAGAATCATTTGGATGTCAAAGAGCCCCCACTGTAGTCTAAAAGCTACCCCAGTGAAACGTGCACCACTTAGGCTTGTCATGACATCTGGGACTGTCCCCATTCTCCCCCACTGCCTCCCCCAGCCTCTCTGTGTCATTGTGTCGGGTCACAGGGCACCTCTTCTATAACTAAAGGCAATCAACCATGTTCTCCCTCCAAGCTATGCATCTGAGTTCATGGAGCACTCATATGAGAGTAGTGCATTGAAAGGGCTGGACTGATCTCCAAAATTTTCTTCTGTTTTATTAGTCTGTATTTAAAGAAAGATTTTTAACCTCCTGTGAATTATTTCTGTTATGGAAAGAGACGGTAAGGTTTACTATGGTAGGATTTTAAACTCCAAAATTATATCAGATTCATCTTGGGCTTCATATGGTTTCAAATTCCCTTAAGCTAGAGTTTGGCTTTTGAAGGAATGGAATTCCTTACTTTAGTTGAAATATCTTACCTGGTACCCACTGCAGGAAGTCTGTATATAAAACTTCCTGTAAAACTTGAGTGGTGTTTATTTAACTCTATAATAAAATGTCTGCTGTTGTTCTTTCCTTCTAGAACTGCGGCAGTAAAGGAAATTGTAAAGCTAATAGCATTTCTTGATTTGATATTTACCAGGTATGGTGTGAAATGTTTCACAAGCGTTACCCCATTTAAGTATCAAACAACCCTGGAGTGCCTGGGTGGCTCAGTCAGTTAAGCGTCTGACTTCGGCTCAGGTCATGATCTCACTGTCCGTGGGTTCGAGCCCCACATTGGGCGCTGTGCTGACAGCTAGCTCAGAGCCTGGAGCCTGCTTAACATTCTGTATCTCCCTCTCTCTCTGACCTTCCCCTGCTCACTCTCTCTCTCTCTCTCTCTCTCTCTTCCTCTCCTCTCTCTCTCTCAGAAATAAATAAAGCATTAAAAAAAACTTTTTAATTATCGAACAACCCTGAATTTCATTATACTTCCATCTCTTGACAGAGGAATACACTGTGTTAATTCATGCAAGACCATTTAACTCACTGACAAGCAGGACTGGGATTTGAGGCCACAGCCAGGTGTCTCAGGGGCCCACCAACATAAGAATGTTCAGTTTGTCACACGAGCCTCAATCTGCAACCTCTATGTTGATTTTTTTTAATAGTTTCTTTTTTTTTTTTAATTTTATTTTATTTTATTTTATTTTTTTACAAATAGTTTATTGTCAAATTAGTTTCTACATAACACTCAGTGCTCATCCCCAAAGTGCCCTCCTTCATGCCCATC